>NC_134816.1:21279189-21284189 GCF_046742065.1 Oratosquilla oratoria | reverse complement strand
TTTCTTACAAAAGGTATCATGATTTGTGGCAACATTAATTTCACAAATATAAGTCATATTTATGAACACATACAATGCTTTATCTAATCATATTAATTCTTATGTCACAAAAATAATACGCGACTTAAGGGGAGACTACAGTAGTGGCGTGTTCCCTCACCATAAACCAACTAACTTTTTATCCTTAACCCTAACCAAAATAGTTTTTTTTTTTTTTAATTAAATATAGTTCTCCAAGTACCTGGAGTGATAGGGTATCAGAAAACATATGGTTATGGGGTTCTATCTTCAAAACCCAAGGAGGAGTTCGTGTACAAACACACAAACAAATAAACAAACAAGAAAGCAAACAAACAGACAGACAGATAGAGGCTACTACTTTATCATAGTATATATATATATATATATATATATATATATATATATATATGCTAATAAGAACACGGGTACGTGTGTTCACTTATGCAAAGTAGACCACTTGGAAAAAAGAAACTAACGAAGCAGAGCGCTTTCGTATATTACATCTTCAGTGCAACCAGTACATAGTAATAGAAATGCATAGATAATATATACATGAAAAAAGGAACAAGGACAGTTTGAATAAGGGTAGCGGACAATTACCCCCTGGAGGGCGGAAGGTCAATGTCAATACACTAATGATGGTGGGGTGACATCAGGTCACAGTCGCCAGGGTCAATGCTTCCACTAATGATTGTAGGGCGACATTAGGTCATAGTCGCTGGGTTACATTTTACCTGATATTATCTTACTAATTTCTTGACAAATGAAATTATCAAGTTTATATAACCCCTTGTGTAGGTTGGTATTTTGATCACTGGTGGTATGAATCAAACTACAGTCTATTAAGCTTCTTGCTATTATGTTGTTGGTATAATAGATTGCCTGGGCATTATCCCAATCAACTGGATGATTATTTAATTCGATATGCTTGAATATTCCACTAGAATTATTGCCATCGCTAACATTTTTCTTGTGTTGTTCAATTCTAATGTTTAAGGGTTTGGCAGTTTGACCTATATAAAATTGATTACACAATACCTTTCTCCCCAAGTCCAGGCCTTCCCATTTTAAATGCAGAAACTTACTTTCGACTTGTCTTTGTTTCCTACTCCACCTCCTCCAGTTCTATGTATGTCCTCCTATTTCTCATTCATTCCTTGTCTGTCTGTCTGTCTGTCTGTCTGTCTGTCTGTATATCTGTCTGTCTGTATATCTGTCTATATATCTGTCTGTCTGTCTGTCTGTCTGTCTCTCTCTCTCTCTTTCTCTCTCTCTCTCTCTCTCTCTCTCTCTCTCTCTCTCTCTCTCTCTCTCTCTCTCCTTCTTTATCTCTCTCTCTCTCTCTCTCTCTCTCTCTCTCTCTTTCTCTTTCTGTCTCTATCTCTCTTACAAAATAAAGAGAGCGCACACACACACACACACACACACACACACACACACACACACACACACACACACACACACACACACACACACACACTCTCTCTCTCTCTCTCTCTCTCTCTCTCTCTCTCACGTCAGCAACCCAAAACGTACTCCCCTCACCGGTTACATAGTTGATGTGCTTGCTCATTGGTCAGAGTTCACACTACACTACGTTTCTGGTATGAAAATTTACGTTTCTAGCTACTACCAGACTATATAAAGTGGACCTGCTGAGAGAGAAAAGAGGGATAAAAGAGAAAGCAGAGACAAAAGAGAACACGGACAGAGACCAAGAAGAAGAACGCCCACGGTTCATTTAAACACTACGTAGATTTCCTTCACTCGGTCATTACAACAACTCAAGTAAACATTCCTTTGGATCTCTTGGACTGAGCAAATCACCAATTACCGAAACCAGTTAATGGTCATATCCACTTAATCATATAGATTATGAATGTAGTCATGGAGCTATATTTTAGCCACAATATAGAAAGAAGCGGAAACAGAAGTGATACTCGCAAATGTTTACACGAAAATCAGATTTATTCCTAAACAAGATAAGAGACAGACGAGGAGTCATAAATGTTGAACAAATATCCAGATTTATTCTTGAACAAGAGTGGCAGACACCCAGAGACTAGCAGTGGGTGGTGGATCGACCATCGTTTTGGTCTCACTCATAAAGGAAATGTTAATGGTACAACTGAAGAGAAGAGACAATCTCATCTTTTTGAGGTGCAGAAGAACTCGGATGGTCTTGGGCAGTCCGGAAGCTATGTTTACAGAGAGCGATCTCGCTGACACTGAGATTCATTGCCACAAAAGCACAGGAATCCTTTACTTATGGCTTCGAGGGAAAGGTTGAACGCGGTGGTAGGGAAGGGCGGGCGCCACGGGTAGGTGTTCTCCCTGTGGTAAGAAGCCCCGACCGTCGGCCACGTACATGATCTCGAAGGCCTCTCCGTCACCAGTCACGAAGCTGAAACAACATCAAATAATTACGAATCCTTCGTATTGCCGACCACTCCAGTTCGACGGAGTTAGGATCACAATTTCATTTTGCGCGCCCGCGCGCGCGCGCGCGCGTGTGTGTGTGTGTGTGTGTGTGTGTGTGTGTGTGTGTGTGTGTGTGTGTGTGTGTGTGTGTGTGTGCGTGTGTGTGTTCGCGTGCGTGTTCAAGTGCGCGCGTGAGCTCAAATTGTAGTATTACTCACTCGAAAGAGCCCGAGAAGGACTGCCCATCGTCTTGCTTGCCAATTTCTTTCCTTTTCTGGTGATTGAGGACCTCAAAGTCCAAGGTGTGCTTTCCCTCAGCGGTGTTCACAGTTCTCTCGTCTTTGGCCAGGGCAAAATTTCTGCTTGGGCGCCCCTCAACCGACAGTAGGCAGCACAGCAACAAGACAACCTTCAAACATTAAAGAGAAAGGGACAGTAATTTACAGGTTAAACGAGTTACTAAATGACAGGGGGACTGATTTTCTGAGTGGATGCCTTCCTTGCTGGCTAACTTTGTGACAGGCTAACTTAATGAATGATAGATAAACGGCCCGACTCAATGACTGAGAAGCTGACTAGATGACGGACTGACTGACTGACACGTCTGCAGGCAGGAGAGGCTCCATGGGGCCTCGTATAAATAACAAGACCGTCAAGGCACGGCAAGGAAGGGCCTGAGGGTCTCCGATCCCATCCCGATCCGGCATCAAATGTCATGACTCTGAAGACTCACGAGGCAGCACGCAGAGGATTTCATGATGATAACAGTTGCAGGAGCAGCAGCAGACGATTCCAGTGTTCTGCTTCACAAGCCCAAGCCTTCCTCTTATATACTCAGAGCCTGATTTTCTAATTACATTCGCTTGTCATTCTTCCTCCTTCAGTTCTGTATCACTTTCATGTTGCATATTGTCAGGACTTTCTCTTTTTCTCTCTCTCTCATTCTCTCTCAGTTTCTCTCTCTTTTCCTCACTCTATCTCTACATTTATCTATCTATCTGTCTATCTACTTGATTTCACATCTATTAATCCATCCTCCTCTCTCTCCCTCTCCTCCCTACCTTCCCCTCTCCCGCTCCTGCTCTCTGTCCATCTGTCTATGTACACACACGCACACACATATACATAGAAACACACACACACACACACACACACACACACACACACACACACACACACACACACACACACACACACACACACACACACACACACACACACACATACTTTAACTCTCTCTCTCTCTCTCTCTCTCTCTCTCTCTCTCTCTCTCTCTCTCTCTCTTTTTGTCTCTCTTACAAAATAAAGAGCGAGGACCTAGGTGTATGCGTAATGAAATATTTGTCACCCGAATGATATATAAGGAGTGTTGGAAATACAGTATAGAATAAAGACCTCTTCAAGGCGTTGTCGATGGTACTGTACTTCATCCTCGTCCTAATCCAAATGTTTGGCTTTTGAATGCTGGAGAAAATAGCCAAAATAGCCTTTTGAACTACCCGACATGCACTTGCAGGACTATCTCAAAAATCTGGTTTGACGATGGGAGCCTCTATCGCCTGCAGTTCTAGGCGGGACTTCGGGAATGTCAATTTTACGAGTGGCTGTCTTCGGGACACATTTCCTTCAGAATGGAACCATTGTTCTATCGACGTGAACGTTTGGAAACTATATATCAAGATGTGATAATGCCCTCATTGTCAGAACCCTTCAGAAACTTGAGACAGCCTATTGACGAAGAAAGGCGGTAATCTTTGGGAATGAATGGTGTAAAGAGGGCTTCCAGTCGATGTTAAGTTGGATTAGGTATGAGAGCGATGATTAGTCCGAAAGGGTTGCCCCATAATATGTGCGTGTTCACATTCTTCTCGATTTTTTTTATTTTATTTGATATAAGATAGGAAGCGTGAACTCACCTATTTCCTACCACGATTCTTTCTTTGATATATTAATCCATTTTAATGTTTGGTTCCAATATAGTGCCAAGGTATTTAAATGCAACCACATCTTTAATAGTCATCTGTCCTCCTAACCTCATATGAGGGTCAATATCATTGCTCCTACATATCATCAACATCTTTTCTTTCAAGTAGAATATTGAATATAGATGGTGAAGGAATGCAAACCTTATATACACTACAGTAATGATACAAGAGAAGGTCATCTTTGCAATTTTCAGTATGGATTTATTCTGTTTGCAGCATGATTTAATCATAACAATAAGTTTTGCCAAGATACCATACTAGTCTAGTATTCAAAACATTAAGTGTTGATTGTCACTTTTGTTGCCTTGCCTAAAATCTATGAACATTTCATATAAGTACTGATTGTAATCTGGGTCTCCAAGATGATCGATTTTGCTATACAGGGAAGACCTCTAAGAGTTGAAGGTCTGAGTAGTGAAACTGAAGTCCTTTATGTTACATTGTCAATATATAATGATATTTGTATACATCTACTTGCAAATACATGTCAATGTAGTGTTGCGGTTTATTCCTGATAAACTGATCTGACGTCTCTACAGTCCTGTTCACATGAAGCCACTTTGCTGTCGAAAT
>NC_134816.1:21259189-21271689 GCF_046742065.1 Oratosquilla oratoria | reverse complement strand
CCATCTTCGTTTACCCTTCCCCACCTATCACTCTCTCATATATATATATATATATATATATATATATATATATTCACATATATAAATCTATATATATATACGAAGAAGTGTGGAAGGAGTCAGGTCTGTATTAATATATTAAGTGGAGACTAGAAGACCCCATCCACGGCAAGATCTGGTCTTGAGGCCACAGGACAGATCTTGTCGTATCCCACCAGGTCGGATCGTGTATGTACCGACACACACGATCCAATCCGGTCGAATCCGTTCGAAGGCCTCAAGGCAAAATCGTACTGTAAATGGGGTTCTTGAGGACTAAATAATTTGTTGTTCGAGTGCCTGAGGGCCATGAAAATCAAAATGGCCGACGGTCTGTCCTTCACCAAATTGGAAAAATTAAACATCTGAAACAAAATAGAACAAAATTAAATGAAACGAAGTGAAATAACATCGAATGGAATTGAATGAAATGAAGTTAAATAGAATGGAATAAAGCGAAAGGAAACGAAACAAAACTAAATGAAACTAAACGAAACTATATGAAACGGACTAGTTAGCGTCTTAGAGAAACAATGTTACTTGGAGGTGCGATAGATTTTGAAACCTTGTCGGAAACATGATGAAACTGAAACAGATTGTGTCTGTAGTGCTTTGTGAGATAACAGTCGAGTTTGAGTGAGAACATAAGGAGGAAGGATTATCCCACAGTAGCGCATGCTACTACATGGTCAAGAGACAAAGTGTAAAAGTAAAACGTGGATAGAATAATTGGCACAATGCGTGAATACACGAGGTACAGTTAAAATCGAGGGACATATGAAGCGATGTAGAAGGATTAGAAACGAAGGGCGCAAGACTAAATCTGCAGACTTGGAGAAATTACCGTCGCTTGCTTATGGTGGAGGGTAACAAACGAGCAAAGAAAAGACAAATTATCACAAAGAATCTGTACGTTATCAAATAATCTTGGTTATATTACGGTATCAGGGCACTGTCAGGCCAAGTTAAGGTACAGTGAGAGACAAAACTACCTTTTTGGGTTTGTCCGAAGACAGATGAAACATGGCCAAATATTATGAGAATCGGCTAGAGACGTTTAAAGCACAGTTGCAAAGCCTGAGTAGTTAGAACTGTCTTAGGGTGAAGGCACACTAGGCTAGCATGCTACTTGCTTTTGCTATTTCGTTTGAGTAGCAACGACTCCGGTTACAATATTCTAAAACAGTTCAACAACGTGTCTAGACTTCCAACAGGTTTACTTTCTCTTCGTCATTCGGCTTTTCACTCTATGACGTACGAAAAATTTGATATTTGGAAATTTGAAAAACAAAACATCGTAACCAAAGTCGTTTCTATTCAAAGCAAGTAGCAAAAGCAAGTAGCATGATAGCGAGAAATGCCCACAAGTGTGCCGCCACCTTCATTCGGAAAATCTTTCGAAACTACCAAACCTCTTTTCACTCTTAATCTTAGATAGTAAGTAGATGATAAATAAAGAAACCATTTTAAGTCTTTAGCCGATTCTCGTAATGTTTCGCCATTGTTGTTCTCTCTCCGGACAAACCTGGGAAGATTCACTGTACATGTTACAAACATGTTATTACTCTCCTAATGATACATGTACCATGTTTACATTTAACGCCGTAAATACTGCTAAACTGTTTCAGTACAAGTTGATTTTACCTCATTCCGTTACACCAACTCACGTAATTTGTAAAAAAGAAGAAAAATAGACATTGATAGATTCAAATACACAAGTGAATTTATACAGTGATAGATATTGTATATAATACACACACACACACACACACACACACACACACACACACACACACACACACACACACACACACACAATAAGAGGACACGGAAAGAAAATCAAGAAAGACAACTATAGAAGAGATCTGAAAAAGAACAGCTTTCCTCACAGAGTAATAGACAGTTGGAACAAGTTAGATGAGAAAGTGGTGTGTGCAAAAACAATACATAAATTTAAAAATAGTTTACATAAAATGAGATATGAAGACGGGACACCACGAGCATAGCTCCCCTTCCCGTAAAATACAACTAGGTAAATACACACACACACACACACACACACACTTGCACGCGCACACACGCACAATCAAACACACGCGTATGCACACGCACCCGCACGCAAATACACACACGTGTATATATATATATATATATATATATATATATATATATATATATATATATATATATATATATATATATATATATAATATGTACATATACATACGTATGTGTACTGTATATACACATGTATAATTTCTTCCGCGAGCACTTTGAGTGTCAGTGCCCATCGACTCGTACCTTGAGCTTATCCGGGTCGTTTCTCGCTCCAGCGACGGACAGAAGCCCTGGCCGGGGCTTCCGTGGTCGCCTTGGGACTAGAGGAAAGAGACGACGACTCCGGCACCACTCGAGAAGCTCTTTAAGTCCCCCGATCCTCGAGGTCGCAGCCAAGGTGGTCGGGGATCACCTCGACCGATGACCTAAGAAGAGGTGGAAAGGATCGACTAGGCGACTGGGCACAAGAGCCTCGCCGTTCTTCCAGGAAGGATCCGTCGGCGCGGTCCGACCAACTGCAGCCAAAAGGGCGTAAAAAAAGTAGATAAAAATCACAAGAAATATCAAAATCACAAAATAACTGAAACTAAGGGGGGAAAACGACACTGTCGACAAAAAATAAAAAAAATAGAAAAAAAGACGATAAAAACGACTTTGCCGGGCACATTTAGAAAAAAAAAATGAATAAAATCGCCTGGCGACCGTCCTCATTATAGTAGACGGAAAATGATCCCCAACGTTTACGGGTTCCATAATTTGTAGATAAGAAAAATGATGGCAACCTCCTTCTTCCTCGTGGGCGTCATTTTTTCTTGGGCGAGTCCATCTATATCTTCTGTTCGATCAAAGCCTTCATCAGGTTCGTTTGCCGAGAGTGGTGACGTCATCTCAAAGAAGACCACTGATTGGCTGAGAACGCTGACGTCACGGCAACGGAGACGATTGATTGGCCGCAAGCAAAGCAAGCTCTCCCTAAGGGCCAGGCCCCCCAGAGGGCAGGGCGCGAAGCGCCCCCTCGCGAAGCGAGCAGTGCCGCAGGCCATGCGCCTGTGGCGAAACCGGCGCTCGTTCTTAAAAAAATCTTTCCTTATATAAAACCTTGGAAGGGTAAGGTTTATACAAGGAAAGTTTTAAGAATACCACTGTAAGATTCTTACGGTGGTATTCTTAACAAAAAAAAAATCTTTCCTTATATAAATATTTCCCTTCCGAGGATTCATATCAAATTTATACAAGAAAATATTTTTTCAAGAATACCACCGTGAGTCTCATCAGACACCCCCATGACGTCACACTTAGGTCACGTGTAGCCATGACGTCACATCTAGATCACGTGATCCCATGACGTCACATGGTCGTGTAGGACATCTATCGACACGCGTAATATTAATGGGAGACAGCTTTTGCCCCCCTCCCTACTTCTGCTGCAAAATGTAGCCATCGTTACCACACGAGGACCGAGTTCAAAGTCGTCTCTGGACACAAGGGCACCCACATGCCGATTTAGACGCTCCTAACACCAAACTCTGGCCGTGGGATGGACACACACACACACATATGCACAAATAAACACATACACACTGTGTGCACACACACACAAATATGTGCAATTGTGCATACACACACATGCATGCACAGATACACACCACACACACACACCCCACACAGCGCTGAGGGGTGTTACTCTAACTCTCGTGGGCGGGGAGTTGGGGGTGTGTGTGTGTGCAAAGGTCATAGCATTACCCATAGATCGGACCTACGAGCTCTGAGCTCTCTTCCAGGAGGGAAATAGCTGTCGATCACGAGTCCAACACGTGATCCAAAGACCAAGTGAATACACACACACACATACTCGCATTCATACATTCGCACACACAGACTGACATACATACACACACACACACACACAGCTTTGTGCACACACACACAAACATGTGCAATTGTGCATACACACATGCATGCATGCACAGATACACCACACACACACACACATACACGCATTCACACATTCACACACACAAACTCACATACACACACACACTAGTTAGTCAGCTTGTTAGTTAGGGAGTTAGTTCGTTAACTAGAAAGTTGGTTGGTTTAATGCTTGATTGGTTGACTGGCCTGGCTGATTGATTAGTAGATAATTCTATTGTTTAGATCATTAGTTAACCATCGCATCTATCCTTGGGGTCAATGTCGCACCAAAGAGGTGGTGTAATAGTGGTGAGAAGGGAGAATAGTAGAAATTGAAAAAAATCAATAATCATAAAAAAAAACGGGAAGAAGATGAACATGTTACCCCAAAAGGCGGAGGACTTTTTTTTAAACAAAATAAAAATTTCTGATGACAAACACAAACACATACACACACACACACACACACACACACACACACACACACACACACACATATATATATATATATATATATATATAAATATATATATATATATATGTGCGTGTGTGTGTGTGTGTGTGTGTGTGTGTGTGTGTGTGTGTGTGTGTGTGTGTGTGTGTGTGTACATTTATATTGATCAAACAATTGGTGTCTCAATTCAAATAAATTTTGAATGTAATTCTCAGAGAGAAAATAATAGGATCAGTTTGGGAGAAATAAAAAGTGAACACGAGAAAGGTCAATAGAAATTGATGTCAAGTTGGGGAAGAGGACAAAGAGGCAAGACATGGAATATAATAAGTGACCTGAGAAAAGGCAAGAAGCTAAGAATGTGAAAAGGGAAGATGGTAAGAAGGTAGGAAGGTAAAAAGGGAAGAAGTCAAGAAGGTAAGAGGGTAGTGTAGACTAATGTTCTACGTTGCTTGGAGGCGTTGGAGATAAACTATTTTTGGTTCTGCTCTTTATATCGTCGACTCTGTGACTGGTGTTTTCCACCAAAGGAGGTGACGAAGAAAATAGTGGCGGTTGTCAACAATATTCTATAATTTACAATTTAAATATCTTTTGTCTGTCTATATACAATTATTTACATTATGGAAGTGAGTATAGACACTCAGTATTCGTTTTAACTCTTTATACATATCTAAATATAAAAGATTCTAGCTCTCCCCCTCTCTCTCAGTCTCCCCCTCTCTCTCAGTCTCCCCTCTATCTGTCTCAGTCTCCCTTTCTCTCTCTCTCAGTCTCCCCCTCTCTCTGTCTGTCTCCCCCCTCTCTCTCTCAGTCTCCCTCTCTCAGTCTCCCTATCTCTCTCTCAGTCTCCCCCTCTCTCCCAGTCTCCCACATTCTCTCAGTCTCTCCCACTCTCAGTTTCCCCCTTCTCTCTCAGTCTCCCTCTCGTTGTCTCTCTCTCTGTCTCCCCCTCTCTATCAGTCTCCCTATCTCTCTCTCAGTCTTCCCCTCTCTCTGTCTTCCCCTCTCTATCAGTCTCCCTACCTCTCTCTCTCTCTCAGTGTCCCCCCTCTCTCTGTTTCTATCTCTCTCTCGCTCTCTCTCAGTCTCCCTCACTCTGTCAGGCTTCCTCTCTCTGTCGCTCTCTCAGTTTCTCTCAGTAACCCTCTCTTTCTCTCAGTCTCCCTCTCTCTTTCTCAGTCTCCCTCTCTCTTTCTCAGTCTCCCTCCCTCTTTGTCAGTCTCCCTCTCTCTCTCTCAGTCTCCCCTTCTCTCTCAGTCTCACTCTCCGTTTCTGGCTCTGTTTCTGAGACTCTCTCTTCCTCCATCTCTCTCTCTCTCTCTCACTCTGTGTCTCTAAGTCTCCCTCTCTTTGACCAGGTTATTGTCCGTAGTGCAGGATCTAATGGGTGTAGAACTTGTTCACGTAGAAGGATTTTTTTTTTTTTTTTTTTTTTGCCCAGGCCCTACATTGTATATTCTACAGGGACTAGACACTGCCTAAACGGAGAACGAAGCTGGACAAGAAGAAATTACCTGCGCGAGAATAAACGACGCAAATAAACCAGTAATCACTCATGATATACGAAAATTACATACATTTTTTTTTGGGGGGTATGTGTGTGGCTGAACCCTCTGTCCAGAGAAACAACAAAGACGACTTTATACATTTCCTATTGATAGTCACGGCCACATATTTGTTCCCATGAGCATTTTGAATTTCTAAGTGTATAAAAAAAAAAAAAGTTTGAGTACGTTACAAAAGGATTTGAGCAGATATCTAGAGGGAGAGAGAGAGAGAGAGAGAGAGAGAGAGAGAGAGAGAGAGAGAGAGAGAGAGAGAGAGAGAGAGAGAAAGAGGCTCCCCGACACTGACAGGACTAGCGGTTTCTTACCTTCAACTGTGTGGGATTGGGGTGGCGAGTTTCTTATTTCACCTGTCGCCAGGCCATTTTATTCAGCTGAGGGAACACCCACACACCCCTGAGCACTGAAAGGGCTAAAGTTGGCTTTGGGTGGAGGTCTTGCTTGAGCACCCGACGTCGATCTTGAGGGTGAGGGCCTTTCCATGAGGTCGAGTCCTTCTTGCATACCGTCACCCTCACGTGACTTGGTCCTCGAGGGCGACGAACGTGGGCTGCACAGAGCACAAGTCGAGAGTTCAGAACCCTTGTAGAGAGGGCTTCTTACTCGATTCTTAGGGCTCTCGAGGACAATGCCTATTTTGGGGCCGAAAACTGAAATTTTCTTAAAGAACGGGGTACTCCATCTGTATCCTCTGAATTGCGGTTGTTTTTATTTTCATCTTTCAGATTTTTTGTGTGTGATTCGAACTTTCTCTGATGCAATTCTTCCCTTTATTTTTTTTATTTATTTATTTATTTATTTATTTTCTTTTCTTTTAGGAGCTTGTGGGCTTTGAGTTTGTTTTGTCGCTTTTTCGACGACCCCAACACTTCTTGTACAGTTCTTGAGATCGATGAAACTTTACTTCAATCTTTTCAACTCTTCTGCCCTTGGACTTTGGGCTTTCTATTTTGGGACTTAAGACACTTGACCAATGTGTCTAAGTCGTCTTTGTCAATATTTTCAAGTTTCGTCACGAACTCACAAGACCAGAGCCACAGCATTGTTCGAGTTCTTCTTCGGCTGTCGTCTTTGGACTTTCCCTCCATTTTGCCTTTGAACTCTTTCAGCTGTTCTTTTAACTCTTCCTGCTTTTCTTTTATTTCTGTTTTCTTTCCTTCTGAAAATTTAAATTTTTCTTCTAATTCTTTCAACTTCTTTTCTCTGGGGCTTGAGCTTTCTATTTGGACTTCTGTTTCGTCTTTCTTTTCGAAACTTCTGGTCTTTCGACTTTCTACTTAATTTTCTTCGGGCTTTTTATAACTCATGACTGGGTTATTCGCCCAAGCCTTCAGTTCTTCTTGCACTTCTCTCAGTGTTTCTTTCACTTCCTTTCCAGAAGTGATCTGATCCGCTTCTAAGGATCTGGAGTTTCCGTCCTTTCGTTCCTCGGGCTTCGAAGTCTTCGGCAGACATTTCTTCAGGTCCAAGAAGAAACTCAGGGCCGAGTCTCGAGGTCGGTTGGTTAAAGAATTGCGCATCATGACACCGACAAAGCGGCGGACATGGACTTGTCATGACCCCAAATCGGTTAGAGTGAGCAGTCGATCTTGGAAAGTCAAAAATAGAAAAAAAGGTACAATTTTCGCGTTTACTCTCTGTCTCTCAAACTATACATGAAGACAAAATAAAAAATGTTCTTCATTTGTTTGTATGCTGACATGCATGAATGTGAGCATGCATGTATATATTGTATACATGTATCAATCATGTACCTATACGGTACGTGTGTGCACGTATCTATCTTATTTAGGGTTGTATGTGTGTACATATGTATGCATGTATGTATGCATGTATGTATGTACGTATGCATGTATGTATGCATGTCATGTATGTATACGCTATGTATGTGTATCTAATCTATTTACCAGTGTATGTACATACGTATGTATATATGTATGTATGTATATATGTATGTATGTACGTGATTAATCTTATTTTCGCGAGAAAAAAACATTTTCTATGTATTCAGAACTTGAACGGTGTTGCTCGATGGAGGATTAATGTGTAAATGAAATCGCCTCAACAACTTGTTTATAGTGTACGAGTATCCTGTGGTTCAAATTGAATCAAGCAACAACAACCAACAGATGTATTACATCAACGAAGAGAGGAAAGAAAAAAAGGTAAATCTTTAATTTGTTCCAGCGTCCAATAACTCCACTGCCCTGATGGAAAATGAAATAATAAAATGAAAAATTAAGTGGAAGAGGGTGCACGATTAAGTAAAGTTATACCCACACGAAATCCAATAAAATAAGATAAAATAAAACGAGTGTAAAAAATAAGAATGAATATATTTAATAAAATAAAATCATAATGAAATCAAATAAAAAATAAATTAAAATGAGATGAAACATGAAGTACAATCTTCAACAGCACATCTTCCACCAAGTGCAACAGCATGACTTGGATTAACAGGGTGGATGAGCGCGTGTCCACCACAAGGGGAAAAAAATCGAATTTCGCAGCCGTTGACGTGAACACAGACAGACAGACATCCACCGAACTGGGAGAAAGGGGTGCGAGTGACCATTTCGGCAGGAGGCAAGCTCGCTGGCCGAGCGGGTTAGAGCGACGCTACTTGCGGCGGAGGTCGAGGTGACGGCAGTTCAAAAATTTGCCGCCAGCGAGTTGGACCAAGGGCATGGTTCATTAGGTAAAGTTATACACGTACGAAATTCAATAAAATTAAGATAAAATAAAACGAGTATAAAAACAAATAAAAATAAATAAATAATAAGATAAAATTATGATAAAATTAATTCAAATTAAATTAAAATGAGATGAAACAGGAAGTACAATCTTCAACAGCACATCTTCCACCAAGTCCAACTGCTTGACTTGGATTAACAGGCTGGATGAGCGCGTGTCCACCACAAGGGAAAAAAATCGAATTCCGCAGCCGTTGACGTGAACACACAGACAGACATTCATCCACCAAAGTGGGAGAAAGGGGTGCGAGAGACCATTTCCACGAGAGGCAAGCTCGCTGGCCTAGCGGGTTAGAGCGACGCTACTTGCGACGGAGGTCGAGGTGACGGCAGTTCAAAAATCTGCCGCAAGCGAGTTGGACCAAGGGCATGGTTCATTAGATTCCAGGATACAATGTCCTCTGTAAGGGGCATCGTCCTAGCTCCCTGATAGGGGGGAGTTCGCGACATTCAACCGAATCAATCCATCACGACAAGAGGAAGAGAAACTCGTCGAAACATCAACACTGCTGACAGTCAGTTTTAGTGTCACCCTTACGGATCAGCGTTCCTTATAATTTACTCATTTCCAAGCATGCGCCATCACTCTGGTTCTTCTAACCCACACAAACCTAAATCTATTTCATCAGTTTCACTCTTTAAAGTTACGTTTTGTTCGGTGCGATTATCGCTCAACGATGATCGTTCATAAACCAATAATAATCGTAAGAAGATTATTTAGAGCACTAATTCTTTGTTTTTGAATGATGGGCCTGGTTTGCTTCCTCAAGCTGCAGAGTACGAAGCTGACGATCATTTCAACCGAACCTACAACCAACGCGCTTACCCAAAACAGGGTGCCAGGTAGGATGCGCGTCACCCGCCATTAATGCCTGTGGTAGTAGCCTAATAATCGCACCGAGCAAGACGTACATTAACAGGGAAAGCCTATTCGCGAGTCTTATTCTGGCCGACGCCAAGCCATTTTATTCAGCTGAGGGAAAACCTCTCTCTCATAAGGACCACACATACAGCATACTACCCTCCACAATCACCCTTACACACGCACAGTCCAAAATCCTTTACCATTCACAGCTCACGGGGTTATATGCTTATGTTATATGGATATGTTATATATTTATATGTTATATGTTTACGTGTTATATGTTTGTTATATCTTTATATGTTATGTTTCTTATATGTTTATGTTATTTGTTATTTATGTTATGTTATGTTATATATGTTTTATGTTATATTATACATTATGTTATGTTATATATGATATATATATCATGTTGTATGTTATGTTATGTCATCCATGTCATGTTATTTGTTATATATTTATGTTATATATCTATTATATGTTATATGTTATGCTATGTTATATATGTTATATATTTTATATATTTATATTATTATAATAACACTGATAAAATATTAATAGTAATAATAGCAACAATGATAGATTACGTACAAAAACAACGATGTAAGGACCAATAGGTCTGCTGCTTTTCGATTGTCTATATAACATTTTATTTGTCAGATTCATTATGTAACTGCCATATTTTTTGGATAGTATAAAAGATATATACATTTTTGGAAACCTTAGAGTTTAAGCAATCAGAAAAACAATTTTTCCATTTGCCCTGATACCTATATGGCCGCCATCTTGGATTTTACCAAATGGCTGCCGTAAAAAAAAAGGTTTTTCGTCAATATCTTCGCTTCTAAATAACAGAAATTTTATTTTGACAGCTAAACCACCAGTTCCAGGGCCAAGGAATCCAATGGTATCAAAATAAATAGGCTAGATTCATCAGCAATTTTAATAATGTGCTTACTAAGATGAGTCATAACTACATCCCGTTTAAGGTCAGACACCCCCTAAATCAGGCTCGACCAAAATGGCTTGACAAAGAAGGTGAAAAAACTACTGCTAAAAGAGACAGACTTATAAGAAATACAAGTGCTCTGGTGCATCTAACGACCATCAAAACTATGTGATAATACAAAGGGGTTTAAAAAAGACGATAAAAAAATAAAACAGACAATATGAAATGAATATCGCTGATAAATCCAAAGAGAATCCCAAAGAATTCTATAGTTACATTAGAGATAAAAAGGTTATTAGGAATCACACTGGCCCACTATTATCTGCTGACGGTCAACTTGAATATTCAAATGAAGGAATGTGTGATATTTTAAACAACTATTTTAGCTCAGTATTCGTAAACGAAATACCTCAAAGTGAACTTGAATCTTGTGAAAAGTCTAGGATGAACCTACTACGGTAAATATAACAAAAGAAAAAATTAAATGGTGTATAGTGAAACTCAGTTATTAAAACATGAGGGCGTGACAGTTGGCATACAAGAATCTTAAAGGAAATGAAAAATGAGATTGTTGTTACATTATAAATTATATTCAAGAAATCCATAATATTCGGAGATGTCCCAAGAGAATGGAAGCCTAACGTTACTCCTATATTTAAAAAAGGTGACAGAGAAACCAAATAACTACAGGTCTATAAGCTTGACTTCACTCGTAGGAAAAAATGATTGAAACAATAATCAGAGATGCTATTGAGCATCATTTAGAAAGCAACTGTTTGATAAATGATAGCCAGCATGGATTCAGACGGAAACGTTCTCGCGTGACTAACTTACTCGAATTCTACAACACAGTAATATCAGATTATGACAAGAGAAACAATATAGATTTACTATATTTAGACTTTGCAAAAGCTTTTGATACCGTCCCCCTCGAAAGACTACGTACTTACTAAAGTAGCTTCACACGGAGTAAGTGGTAACCTGTTAATTTGGACTAGAAATTGGTTAAATGATCGAAAACAGAGTTATTTTAAATGGCAAAACTTCTAGATGGAAAAATGTTACGAGCGGAGTTCCTCAGGGTTCCGTTCTTGGGCCACTTCTATTCATAGTATATGTAAATGATATAGACTACGGACTAAAATCTATTGTCTCCAAATTTGTTGATGATACTAAATTGTGCGGGATGGCAAATGATCACTTCAATCAATTAGATATTCAAGAATATTTAGATGAATTACAGCAATGGTCTGAAAAATGGCTAATGATTTAACACAAGTAAATGCAAGGTTATGCAAATAGGCAAGAATAACAATAAGTATGATTACAAGTTATTTGGATTTTTTTAACAAAAGTGAATAGTGAAAAGGATTTCGGCGTAATTATCAGTAACGATCTCAAATATCTAAGCAGTGTATTTCAGCCTCTGAGAAAGCAAATAAGATTGCGCGATCTTTTAATTTCAAAAGCTCATCTCTCATTAACAAGCTATATAACGTTAGTTCGGCCACATTTGGAACATGCCGTTTAAGTATGGTCACCGAATCACATTAAAGACATTGACAGATTAGAAATATTACAAAGGTGAGCCATAAAACTGATTCCAAATATAAAAAATAAATCATTCGAAAATCGACTATAACATATGAATCTGTTTTCCCTAAAAAAGTGTAGACAAAGAGGTGACTTGATACAGATTCTAAAGGGGATTGACAACATTAAAAGTGACAAAATTCTTACACTGAATGAGAATCCGACAAGAAATAATGGTTTCAAACTGTCAGGAAATAAATTTAATCTGGATGTGGGTAAAAACAACTTCGCCAACCGTGTAGTTAATGAATGGAATAAACTTTCTGCAGAGGCAGTGCAATGTAATTCAGTTCGAAGCTTTCAGATTCGT
>NC_134816.1:21206689-21249189 GCF_046742065.1 Oratosquilla oratoria | reverse complement strand
GACAGGACTTCCCCTACCAGTTCCTACCTCCCACTATGTGGGAAAGGGATGACGAGTTTTTATTTATTTCACCTGTCGCCAGGCCATTTTATTCAGCTGAAGGAACACCCACACACCATCCATACACCCCTAAGCAGTGAAAGGGCTAAAGTTACCCTTGGGCAACTAGAGGTCTTGCTTGAACACCCGACGTCGAGCTTGAGGGCAAGGGCCTTTCTGTGAGGTCGAGTCCTTCCTGAAGACCGTCACCCTCACGTGACTTGGTCCTCGAGGGCGACGAACGTGGGCTGCACAGAGCCCAAGTCGAGAGTTCAGAACTCTTGATGAGAGGGCTTCATTCTCGATTCTTAGGGCTCTCGAGGACAAAGCCCATTTTGGAGCCGAAAACTGAAAATTTCTTAAAGAACGGGATACTCCACCAGTACCCTCTGAAGTGCGATCAAGTGTTTTTATTTTCATCTTTCAGATTTTTTGTGTGTGGTTCGACCTTTCTCTGATGCTACCCTGAGTAATTCTTTTAATTTTTGTTCTTTTATTTTTAGGGGCTTATGGAATTTGAGTTTGTTTTGTCGCTATTTCGACATCTAATTTTCAGCCCCTGTGAAGACGACCCCAACACTGTTTATACAGCTCATGGGGTCGATGAAACTTTTCTTTAATCTTTTTAAAAATTCTGTCCTTGGACTTTGGTCTTTCTATTTCGGGACTTCGACACTTGACCAATGTGTCCAAGTCGTCTTTGTCAACATTTTCATGTTTCGTCACGAACTCACAAGACCAGAGCCACAGCATTGTTCGAGTTCTTCTTCGGCTGTCGTCTTTTGACTTTTTCTCCATTTTGCCTTTGAACTCTTTCAGCTGTTCTATCAATTCTTCCTGCTTTTCTTTAGCTCTGTTTTCTTTTCTTCTAAAATGTTCAACTTTTCTTCTAAATCTTTCAACTTATTTTGTTTGGGGCTTGGGTTTTCTATTTAGGCTTCTATTTCGTCTTTCTTTTCGAAACTTTCGACTTTCTATTTTTTTTTTTTTTTCGGGCTTTTTATAACTTATTAATGGGTCATTCGCCCAAGCCTTCAGTTCTTCTTGCACTTCTCTTAATGCTTCTTTCACTTCCTTTTTCGAAGTGATCTGATCCTCTTCCAAGGATCTGGAGTTTGTTTCCGTCCTTTCGTTCCTCGGGCTTCGAAGTCTTTGGCAGACATTTCTTCAGGTCCAAGAAGAAACTCAGGACCGAGTCTCGAGTTCGGTTGGTTAAGAATTCCTCATTATGACACCAACAAACCGGCGGACATGGACCGGTCATGACCTCAAAGCGGTTAGTGTGAGTGGTCGATCTTGGAAAGTCAAAAATAGAAAAAAGGTACAATGTTCACGTTTGCTCTCTCTCTCAAAATATAAATGAAGACAAAATAAAATATGTTCTTCACGAAATTTTGATCAAGATCATCTCCACGGGAGGGGTCCACAACTGAATAGAATCGCTTGGAGGTAGCCAGAAGAATATGAGAATTGTATGCTTACATGCATGAATGTAAGCATGCAAGTATATATTGTATGTATGTATCAATCATGTACCTATACGATGTGTGTCTGTGTGTGTGTGTGTATCTATTTTATTTACGGGCGGCATGTACGTATGTATGCATGTACATATGCATACACTATGTATGTGTATCTACTTTATTTACGGGTATATGTATGTTATTAATGTATGTTATTAATATTATTTTTGTAAAAAGAATTTTTTCTGGTATGTACGTATGTATGTTATTAATGTTATTTTTGTAAAAATACATTTTTGGTATTTAGAACTTGAACAGTGTTGCTTGATGGAGGATGAGTGTGTAAATGAAATCGCCACAACAACAACTTGTTTATAGTGTATCCTGTGGTTCAATCAACAAGAACAGACATATTACATCAACGAGAAAAGAAAAAGGATGAAATCTTACATTTGTTCCAGCGTCCAACAACACCACTGATCTGGTAAAAAAAAAAAATGGAATGATAAAATGAAAAATTAAGTGGTAACAGGTGCACGATTAAATAAAGTTATACCCATACGAAACCCAATGAAATAAAACGAGTGTAAAAATAAACAAATTACAAAAATAAATAATTAAATAAGAAATAAACAAATAGAATAAAATAATATTATAAAAAGATAAAATTAAGTTAAATTAAAACGAGATGAAATAGGAAGTACAATCTTGAACAGCACATCTTCCCCCCAAGTCCAGCTGCTCGAGTTGGTTTAACAGAGGAAGGTTTGAACAAGTGCGGATGAGCACGTGTCCACCACAAGGGGAAAAAGAATCAAATTCTGCAGCCGTTGACGTGAACACACATCCATCCATCCATCCATCCACCGAAGTGGGAGAAAGGGGTGCGAGAGACCATTTCCACAAGAGGCAAGGTCGCTGGCCGAGCGGGTTAGAGCGACGCTACTTGCGGAGGATGTCGAGGTGACGGCAGTTCGAAAAACTACCCGCCAGCGAGTTGGACCAAGGGCATGGTTTATTAGATTCCAGGATACAAAGTCCTCTGTAAGGGGCATCGTCCTAGCCTCCTGATAGGGACGAGTTCGCGACATTCAACCGAATCAATCCATCACGACAAGAGGAAGAGAAACTCGTCGAAACATCAACACTGCTGACAGTCAGTTAGTGACACCCTTACGGATCAGCATTCCTTATAATTTACTCATTTCCAAGCATGTGCCATCACCCTGGTTCATCTAACGGTTAGATGAACCAGGGTTAGATTCTAACCTACACAAACCTAAATCTATCTTATCATTTTCACCCTTTGAAGGTACGTTTTGCTCGGTGCGATTATCGCTCAACGATGATCGTTCATAGCTCAACGATGATCGTCTGACGATCATTTAGAACACTAATTCTTTGTTTTTGAATAATGGACCTGGTTTGCTTTCTCGAGGTGCAAAGTACGAGGCTGACTAACATTTCAACCGAACCTACAACCAACGCGCTTACCCAAATAGGATGCCAGTTAGTAGGATACGCGTCACCCGCCATTAATTGCTGTGGTAGTAGCCTAATAATCGCACCGAGCAAGACGTGCATAAACAGGGAAATCCTATTCACAAGTCTTATTCTGGCTGACGCCAGGCGATTTTATTCAGCTGAGGGAAAACCTCTCGTTCATAAGGACCACACATACAGCATATTACCCTCCACGATCACCCTTACACACTCACAGTCCAAAACCATTTACCATTCACATATTAAGGGGTTATCACACAGGGACGGTTTTGTCAAGTATCGAAGGTAGCAAGCAGCTTAATTCTCCTCGAAGCTAGACGAAAGCGAGATAACAATAACACAGACCGGGGAGGATCAGGGTGAGCTGTGTGAATATATAAGTTGTCAATGTCTTATATGTGTATACTCTGAAGAAGTTCTTGTTGGACGAAACGTCAGTGATAAAACTTCAACGGATTCTTGGCGCTTAAACTCACCACCCTACCACTCATACTATCTTCACACCTCAGTAAGATATTATATCTCTACAGGAAGAACTAAGAAAAAAAAAATATATATCTCGTATAAAATGAAAGGTGAACTAAGAAAGATATGATAACAAATAAATGCAGGAACAAATAAATGCATAAGTAAATAATGTATAGATATGATACAAATGAATAAGTAAATAAATAGATAATACAGGTAGGAAAATAATGGATGAATATTACATAGTGAATGAATAAATGAATAAATGGTGAACCAATAAGAAAAAAATAGATTAATAAATACATACATAGATAAGTAAAAAAAAAAAAAAAAAAAAATAGATGAATTACTCAAACAATGAATAGGCAAATCTACTATAATAAAGTAGTAGCCTCTGTATGTCTGTCTGTTTGTTTGTTTGTTTGATCACGAACTCCTCCTGGGGTTTTGCAGATAGACCCCCATAACCATATATATTCTGATACCCTATCCCTCCAGGTACTTGGATAACTATATTTCATTAAAAAAGAATGCTTTGGTTAGGGCTAAGGGTTAAAGTTAGGTGGGTTATGGTTAGGTGAGTGATTATTCACGAACTACTCCTAGGTTTTTGCAGATAGACCCCTATAACCAAATATATTCTGAAACCTTATAACCCAAGGTACTTGGAATACTATCTTTCAATTGTCTGTCTGTCTGTCTGTCTGTCTGTCTGTTTGTTTGTTTGTTCAGAAACTCCTCCTAGGGTTTTGCAT
Source organism: Oratosquilla oratoria (assembly GCF_046742065.1). NCBI lineage: Eukaryota > Metazoa > Arthropoda > Malacostraca > Stomatopoda > Squillidae > Oratosquilla > Oratosquilla oratoria. Next base: position 21,244,961 of record NC_134816.1, on the reverse strand, counting down.
ATAGACCCCCATGACCATATACATTCTGATACCCTATCACTCCAGGTACTTGGATAACTATATTTCATTTAAAAAAATATTTTGGTTAGGGTTAAGGGTTAAAGTTAGGTGGGGTATGGTTAGGTTAGAGATTATTCACGAACTCCTCCTCTGTTTTTTGCAGATAGACCCCTATAACCATATATATTCTGAAACCTTATAACCCAAGGTACTTGGATTACTATCTTTCATTTGTCTGTCAATTTGTTTGGTTGTTTGTTAACGAACTCCTAGGGTTTTGCAGATAGACCCCCATAACCATATATATTCTGATACCCTATCACTCCAGGTACTTGAATAACTATGTTTCATTTAAGAAATATATTTTGGTTAGGGTTAAGGGTTAAAGTTAGGTGGGGGTATGGCTAGGTTTGGGATGATTTACGAACTCGCAGCAACGCGCGGGTAATTTGGCTAGTAAATATATAAATAAGGAAATTATGAATACACAAATATATATATATATATATATATATATATATATATATATATAGATATAGATATATATATGATAAAGTAGTAGCCTCTGTTTGTTCACGAGCTCCTCCTAGGGTTTTGGAGATAGACCCCCATAACCATATATATTCTGATACCCTATCACTCCAGGTACTTGGATAACTATATTTCATTAAAAAAATATTTTGGTTAGGGTTAAGGGTTAAAGTTAGGTGGGGTATGGTTAAGTTAGGGATTATTCACGAACTCGCAGCAACGCGCGGGTAATTTGCCTAGTATATATACATATATATAGGTATATATATATATATACTGTATATATATTATATATATATATATATATATTATATAGATAGATAGATAAAAAGATGTGAGGAAGGAGTCAGGTCCGTGTGAATATATGAAGTGGAGACTCTAGAAGAGCCATCCATGGCAGGATCTGGTCTTCAGGTCACTGGACAGATCTTGTCGTATCCCACCAGATCGGATCGTGTATGTACTGATCTGGTCGGATCTGTTGGAAGGCCTCAAGGCTAAATCGTACCGTGGATGGGGTGCTCCATGACTAAATAACTAGTTGTTCGAGTGCCTGAGGGCTATGACAATCAAAATGGCCGACGGTCTGTCCTGCACCAAACAGGAAAAATGAAATATCTGAAACAAAACGGAACACAAGGAAATGAAACGGAACAAAATAGAATGGAACGGAACGAAAGGAAAGGAAAAGAAAAGAAATGATGGGAAACTAAACCAAATTAAATAAAACGAAGTCAAATGATATCAAATGGAATAGAATGAAATGAAATGAAGGTAAATAGAATGGAATGAAGCGAAAGGAAACGAAGTAAAACGAAACGAAACTAAATTAAACGAAATGAAACTAATCAAAGCTAAACGAAACGAAACGAAACAAAACGAAAATAAACATAACGAAATGAAACGAAATGAAACTAAACGAAACTATATTAAACGAAACGAAACGAAACTATGCGGAAAAAAACTAGCTGACTAACTGACTAGTTAGCGTCTTAGAGAAACAATGTTACTTGCATGTGCGAAATATTTTGAAACCTTGTCGGAAACATGATGAAACTGAAACTGATTGCGTCCAACGTGCTTTGTCAGATTACAGTCGAGTTTGGGTGAAAACAAGGGGAATGACTATCCCACTGTCGCGCATGCTACTACATGGTCAAGAGAACACTAAAAGTGTAAAAGTAAAGGGTGGACGCAATCATTGGCACAATGCGTGAATACATGACGTACAGTTCAAAACGAGGGACATATCAAGCGATGTAGAGGGATTTCTAGAAATGAAGGGCACAAGACTAAATCTGCAGACTTGGAAGAACTACCGTCGCTTGCTTATGGTGGAGGGTAACAAACGAGTGAAGACAAACCATCACAAAGAAGCTGTACGTTATCAAATAATCTTGGTTATATTACGGCATCAGGACACGGCCAGGCCAAGTTAAGGTACAGTGAAAGACAAAACTAGCTTTTTAGGTGTGTGCGAAGATAAATGAAACGTGGCGAAATATTATGAGAATCGGCTAGAGACGTTAAAAGCACAGTTGTTAAGCTTGAGTAGTTGGAACTGTCTTAAGGTGGCGGCACACTAGGCTAGCATGCTACTTGCTTTTGTTGTTTCGTTTGAGTAGGAACGACTTCGGTTACAATATTCTAGAACAGTTCAACAACGTGTGTAGCATTCAAATAGGTTTACTTTCTCATCGTCATTCGGCTTTTCACTATATGACGAACGAGTAATTTGACATTTGGAAATTTGAAAAACAAAATATCGTACTGGAAGTCGTTTCTACTCAAACGAAGCAGCAAAAGCAAGTAGTATGCTTGCGAAAAATGTCTAGTATGCCGCCACCTTTATTTGGAAAATCTTTCGTAACTCCCGAAACTCTTTTCACTGTTAATCTTTGATAGTAAGTAGATTAATAAACTTAGTAACCATGTAGTAAGCGCTGAAACAATCAGTTGTTTTAAAAAACGATTAGATAACTTTATGGATGGGGACGACAGGTGGTGATGGACACGGAGCTACCTAGTGTAGGCCTTATGGTCTCTTGCAGTCTCCTTTATTCTTATGTTTTTATGTATAAATATAGAAACAATTTTAAGTCTACAGCCGATTCTCGTAATGTTTCGCCATTGCTGTTCTATCTCAGGACAAACCTGGGACGATTCACTATACATGTAACAAACATGTTATTACTCACCTAATAATACATGTACCATGTTTACATAACGCCGTAAATGCTCCTAAACTGTTTCAGTACAAGTTAATCTTACCTCATTCCGTTCCACCAACTCACGTAATTTGTAACCAAGAAAAAAAAACTAGACATTGATACCTTCAAACACGTAAGTAAATTAATACAGTGATATATATTGTATATAGTACACACACACATACACACACAAACACACACTTGCGCGCGCGCACACGCACAAGTAAACACACGTATGCACACACCCGCACGTAAATACACACATGTATTATATATATATATATATACATATATATGTGCAGAAAAACCACCAAGGAAAAAGAAAAACTGATGACCAAGCGCTTTCGTCTATTCAGACATCCTCAGGGTACATAGAAAAGAAAAAGTACACAAGAATATATACAAAGAGTATGAGGTCAGGGAAGGAACCAGGAGAGGTTGCGAGGATCTAATGTCAACCTGACCCGTTCGCGGCAGCGGACGTTTGGGCTACTACTTTTTTCACAATAAAATTGTCTAACTTATACATACCATGACTTAAATTTAAGTTATTGACAAATGTATCTTTGATCAGACTGGATTCTATTATATTTCTCGTCAAATATGACTTATCTTTAACAATTTCTTTAGCACCCTCCCAATTTATACAATGATTAAAATCCCTTAGGTGAATAAATAAGGCATTAGACATTTGCCCACTCTTGACGCTATACTGATGTTGTTTTAACCTTACTTTTAATTCTTTTCCAGTCTGACCAATATAGCATTTGTCGCAATTTTTACATGGAATTGAATATATACATCCTTCTTCCTTATATGGAGAGTTTTTAATTAAAAGACTTCTAACTGTATTGGAGTTCTTAAATGCTACTTGAATGTTGAAAGTCTTAAGAATATGTGGTAGTTTGACGAAATTCTCGTTGAAAGGCAGTACAAGTAGGTTCTTTACATTAAAAGTTTTACTAGCTTTTTCCTCGTAGAAAGATTTCTTAGCCGATTTATAAGAAATCTCCACGAGGTGCTTAGGATATTTTAATTTTGAAGCTATGTTAGATATTCTTAAGAGTTCATCATCCAAAAACTCCGGACTGCAAATTCTATGGGCTCTCAGAAACATTGATGACAACACTGACATCTTTGTCCTGCAATGATGAGACGAATAAAAATGTACGTATGAAAGAACATTGGTGGGTTTTCTATAGACATCAAATTTGAAGGACCTTTCCTTTCTGTAAATCATAACATCAAGGAAAGGTAAATGATCATTTTCTTCTATTTCCATGGTAAATTTAATGGAAGGGACCAAGGCATTGAGCTTAGTTAAGAACAAAGTAGGATCATCATTTGCAGGCCAAATACATAAGATATCATCAATGTATCTGTACCATGTGACAAAATGGGGGAGAATCTTAGGTAATAATTTAGTTTCAAAAAATTCCATGTAAAGATTGCTAAGAACTGGAGAAAGTGGGTTACCCATAGCCATACCAAACTTTTGCTGGAAAAAATTACCGTCAAATACAAAATATGAGTCAACAATGCATAATTTAATTAATTCAATGATAGTGGTGGTAGGCAGTGGCAACTCATGTTTCTTCAATTCTTCTTCAAGATACAACAATAAATCAAAAACCGGTACACGAGTAAATAACGAGGTAACATCATAACTTATTAACTTAAAATGGTAATTTAAATTTAGGTTGTTAAGCTTATCAACTAACTCTACATTGTTCTTAATGTGGCTACTAGAGATGGAGCCTACAAGAGGACTTAAGATAGACACTAGCCACTTAGATAACTTATAACTGGCAGATCCTATAGAACAAGTAATAGGTCTCACCGGGTTATTAGGCTTGTGAGTTTTGATTAATCCATACATGTATGGCAAAGAAGGTGAGGTGGATGAAAACTCTTTAATTAAGTGGTCATGACCTTTTAAAAGTTGTTTTAATTTTGATCTAAATTTGTTGTTGACGGACTCTAAAGGATTTTTCTTTAACTTAGTGTATGTGTTTTCATCACTTAATAAGGTTTCCATTTTGTCAATGTAATCGATCTTATTCAATATTACAACACTATTACTTTTATCTGCTTTAGTAACATGCAATTCTTTGTCATTCTTTAAATTGTTGTACTCTTTGAGAAAACGTTTCGGGCAAGTGGGCTGGTTAGAGTTAGACAAAGAATTATACACAAAACCTTTGCAAATATTAATGTCATCACTGGATACATCACCAAATTTTTCCAGATTACAAAAGGCTTTGGCTATACTAACACTATCCACCTGTTTGGATGTGGCAAAAGTAAGTCCATAACCCAAAGCACACCTAGCATCATCACTTAAGGGTTTGTCGGACAAATTAATCACAAAATTTGGATTTGCATGTTTGGTCCAGTTACTGTCTTTGATTAAACTGTCAAGTTTTTTGTCAAGCTTAATTCTAAGGGTATTACATACAAACCTCATTTTACCATAACAGTAATCAAGCAGTCTTGATTTCCAATCCACCGGTATAGCACGTTCAAATTCACGTTTCTTTGATCCCAAAACTTGGAACATGGCATTCACTTCAATTTTCGTGATCTCAATATGTTTCATTAGAATAATTCTTTGGAATTCTTCAAAAGGTCGCTCACACAAACTTGACAATCTGTTGTTGAGAAGAGACTTGGGTAACACTTGTTCTTCTAAACACCGCTTTAGGAACCTCAGTCGAAGTTTCATCTTGTGGGACTTGGAGAGAGCTGAACAGAATTCAGTGACGAAGGGAGAAAGTCCAGGGCAGAAAACAGTGAAGTCTTGGAAGTAGCGCGTGGTATCCATTTTGCATGAGAAATCACATAAACTCGTGAAAAACCACCAAGGAAAAAGAAAAACTGATGACCAAGCGCTTTCGTCTATTCAGACATCCTCAGGGTACATAGAAAAGAAAAAGTACACAAGAATATATACAAAGAGTATGAGGTCAGGGAAGGAACCAGGAGAGGTTGCGAGGATCTAATGTCAACCTGACCCGTTCGCGGCAGCGGACGTTTGGGCTACTACTTTTTTCACAATAAAATTGTCTAACTTATACATACCATGACTTAAATTTAAGTTATTGACAAATGTATCTTTGATCAGACTGGATTCTATTATATTTCTCGTCAAATATGACTTATCTTTAACAATTTCTTTAGCACCCTCCCAATTTAATGTAGAGTTAGTTGATAAACTTAACAACCTAAATTTAAATTACCATTTTAAGTTAATAAGTTATGATGTTACCTCGTTATTTACTCGTGTACCGGTTTTTGATTTATTGTTGTATCTTGAAGAAGAATTGAAGAAACATGAGTTGCCACTGCCTACCACCACTATCATTGAATTAATTAAATTATGCATTGTTGACTCATATTTTGTATTTGACGGTAATTTTTTCCAGCAAAAGTTTGGTATGGCTATGGGTAACCCACTTTCTCCAGTTCTTAGCAATCTTTACATGGAATTTTTTGAAACTAAATTATTACCTAAGATTCTCCCCCATTTTGTCACATGGTACAGATACATTGATGATATCTTATGTATTTGGCCTGCAAATGATGATCCTACTTTGTTCTTAACTAAGCTCAATGCCTTGGTCCCTTCCATTAAATTTACCATGGAAATAGAAGAAAATGATCATTTACCTTTCGTTGATGTTATGATTTACAGAAAGGAAAGGTCCTTCAAATTTGATGTCTATAGAAAACCCACCAATGTTCTTTCATACGTACATTTTTATTCGTCTCATCATTGCAGGACAAAGATGTCAGTGTTGTCATCAATGTTTCTGAGAGCCCATAGAATTTGCAGTCCGGAGTTTTTGGATGATGAACTCTTAAGAATATCTAACATAGCTTCAAAATTAAAATATCCTAAGCACCTCGTGGAGATTTCTTATAAATCGGCTAAGAAATCTTTCTACGAGGAAAAAGCTAGTAAAACTTTTAATGTAAAGAACCTACTTGTACTGCCTTTCAACGAGAATTTCGTCAAACTACCACATATTCTTAAGACTTTCAACATTCAAGTAGCATTTAAGAACTCCAATACAGTTAGAAGTCTTTTAATTAAAAACTCTCCATATAAGGAAGAAGGATGTATATATTCAATTCCATGTAAAAATTGCGACAAATGCTATATTGGTCAGACTGGAAAAGAATTAAAAGTAAGGTTAAAACAACATCAGTATAGCGTCAAGAGTGGGCAAATGTCTAATGCCTTATTTATTCACCTAAGGGATTTTAATCATTGTATAAATTGGGAGGGTGCTAAAGAAATTGTTAAAGATAAGTCATATTTGACGAGAAATATAATAGAATCCAGTCTGATCAAAGATACATTTGTCAATAACTTAAATTTAAGTCATGGTATGTATAAGTTAGACAATTTTATTGTGAAAAAAGTAGTAGCCCAAACGTCCGCTGCCGCGAACGGGTCAGGTTGACATTAGATCCTCGCAACCTCTCCTGGTTCCTTCCCTGACCTCATACTCTTTGTATATATTCTTGTGTACTTTTTCTTTTCTATGTACCCTGAGGATGTCTGAATAGACGAAAGCGCTTGGTCATCAGTTTTTCTTTTTCCTTGGTGGTTTTTCTGCATATTTAGAATCACGAGTTTATGTGTTTTCTCATGCATATAAATATGTGTATATATATATATATATATATATTATATATATATATGTGTATATATATATATATATATATATTATATATATACATCCATCCATACAGAAACACATTATTATTTACATACGTACATACATAATACATATATATACATACATACATACATACGTGCGTGTGTGTGTGTGTGTGTGTGTGTGTGTGTGTGTGTGTGTGTGTGTAATTTCTTCCGCGAGCACTTTGAGTGTCAGTGTCCAGCGACTCGTGCCTTGAGCTTATCCGGGTCGTCTCTCGGTCCAGCAACGGACAGAAGCCCTGGCCGGGGCTCCCGTGGTCGCCTCGGGACCAGAAGAAGGACACGACGACGCTGGCGCCGCTTGAGGAGCACCCCTAGTCCCCCGATCCTCGAGGTCGCAGCCAAGCCGGTCGGGAACCATTGCGACAGAGGACCTCAGAAGAGCTGCAGAGGATCGACCGGGCGACTGGGCACAGGAGCCTCGCCATTCTTTCTTCGAGGAAGGAACAGTCGGGGCGCGGCCCGACCAACTGCGGCCAAAAGGTCGGAAAAAAATTGTTGAGAAAAAAAAAAAAAGTAAAATCACAAAATAACTGTAGCTAAGAAAAAAAAAACGACTGTCGACAAAAAAAAAAAAAAAAAAAACGACACTGTCGAAAAAAGACGATAAAAATCGACTGACAAAAAAAAAAAAAAAAAAAAAGAGAGGGAGTTCCATCACTTGAAAAAAATCGCCTGGCGACTGTCCTCAATATAGACAGAAAATAATTTCCGACGTTTACGGGTTCCATAATTTGTAGATAAGAAAAATTATGGCAACCTCCTTCTTCCTCCTGGGCGTCAATTTTTCTTGGACGAGTACGTCTATATCTTCAGTTCGACCAAAGCCTCCATGAAGTTTGTTGGCCGAGAGTGGTGACGTCACGGCAAAGGAGACCACTGATTGGCCGAGAACACTGACGTCACGGCAACAGAGACGATTGATTGGCCGCGAGCAAAGCAAGCTAGTCCTAAGGGCCAAGCCTCCCAAAGGGCAGGGCACGAAGCGCCCCATCGCGAAGCGAGCAGTGCCGCAGGCTATACGCCCATGGCGAAGCCATGACGGCGACGACGGCACTTGTCTAATCTAAGTCTAAATATAAACATTCTTCTAAAAAACGCTGTGGAAGTCGGGGACAGGTGGTATTACGGTGACACTTTGTCCTAAAAATATTCTTGAAAAAGCGCTTGGGTAAGTCGGGGTCAGGTGGTATTCTTCTTCTTCGCGTTCTTCTTCTTCTTCTTCGCGTTCCTCTTCTTCTTCTTCTTCGCGTTCTTCTTCTTCTTCTTCGCGTTCTTCTTCTTCTTCGCGTTCTTCTTCTTCTTCTTCCTCGCGTTCTTCTTCGCGTTTTTCTTTGCGTTCTTCTTCCTCACGTTCTTCTTCGCATTCTACTTCGTGTTCTTCGCGTTCTTCTTCGTGCTGGGGATCCCGTGTTGGGGTTCCGCCCCGAGGCCGAGGCCGAAGGGGAAAACGAGGGATTAGAGCGCGGAAAGCTGCGGCCGTAGGCCGCTGTTTGCGCAGCCAAGCCCCCGGCGAAGCCGGAGAGGGCGAAGCCCGCGGCTTGTTCTTAAAAAAAGATATTTCCTTATACAAATCTTATATAAATCCTTGGAAGGGAAAGATTTTTATAAGTTTTTTTTTTTAGAATACCACCGTAAGATTCTTACGGTGGTAACAAAAATTCTTTCCTTATATAAATATTTCCGTTCCAAGGATTCATGTAAAATTTATACAAAAAAAAAAAAAAAATTAAGAACAAGCCCCGGGCTTCGCCCTCCCCGACTTCGCCGGGGGCTTGGCTGCGCAAACAGCGGCCTACGGTCGCAGCGCTCCGCGCTCTAATCCCACGATAGGGATCCCGTGCTGGGGATCTCGTGTTGGGGTTCCGCCCCGAGGCCGAGGCCGAACCCAAGGGAACATTTTTTCCTGATCAGTTCAAGGGAACATGGTGACCACTGAGGACTTGCGACCACTGAGGACTTGCGACATATGAGGACCTTTGAGGACTTGCGACCTATGAGGACCACTGAGGACTTGCGACCACTGAGGACTTGCGACTTTTGTGGACTTGCGACGTTTGAGGACTTGTTACCTTAGAGGACTTGTTACCTTCGAGGACTTGTTACCTTGGAGGACTTGTTACCTTGGAGGACTTGTTACCTTGGAGGACTTATTACCTTGGAGGACTTGTTACCTTGGAGGACTTATTACCTTGGAGGATTTATTACCTTGGAGGATTTACAACCTCGTAGGACTTGCAACTTCAGAGGACTTGCACCCTCGTAGGACTTACGACCTCGGAGGACTTGCAGCCTCGAAGGGCTTACAACTTCGGAGGACTTGCACCCTCGGAGGACTTGCACCCTCGGAGGACTTGCACCCTCGGAGGACTTGCACCCTCGGAGGACTTGCACCCTCGGAGGACTTGCACCCTCGGAGGACTTGCACCCTCGGAGGACTTGCACCCTCGGAGAACTTACAGCCTCGAAAGGCTTACTGCCTCGGAGAACTTACGACCTCGGAGGACTTACAGACCCCCCTCTCCAAGACATGTAACATTTTTAAAATGTGTCACCTTTGAAATGGTTTAATTTAATTTATTGTTAGTAACGATGATCGTCCATGGCTCAACGATGATCGTCCACGGCTCAACGATGATCGTCCATGACTCAACGATGATCGTTCTTGACTCAACGATGATTGTCCACGGCTTAACGATGATCGTCCAAGGCTCAACGATGATCGTCCACGGTTCAACTATGATCGTCCACGGCTCAACCATGAACATTCTTGACTCAACAACGTCCATGGCTCAACGATGATAGTTCTTGACTCAACGATGATCGTCCACGGCTCAACGATGATCGTTCATTGCTCAACGATGATCATTCACGGCTCAACGATGATCGTCCACGGCTCAACGATGATCGTCCACGGCTCAACGATGATCGTCCACGGCTCAACGATGATCGTCCACGGCTCAACGATGATCGTCCATGGGTCAACGATGATTGTTCTTGACTCAACGATGATCGTCCACGGCTTAACGATGATCATCCGCGGCTCAACGATGATCATCCACGGCTCAACGATGATCGTCCATGGCTCAACGATGATCGTCCACGGCTCAACGATGATCGTCCATGGCTCAACTATGATCGTCCACGGCTCAACGATGATCATTCTTGACTCAACGATGATCGTCCACGGCTCAACTATGATCGTCCACGGCTCAACGATGATCGTCTACGGCTCAACGATGATCGTTCTTGACCCAATGATGATCGTCCACGGCTTAACGATGATCGTCCATGGCTCAACGATGATCGTCCATGGCTCAACGATGATCGTCCATAGCTCAACGATGATCGTCCACGGCTCAACGATGACCGTCCATGGCATGTAACATTTTTAGAATGTGTCACTTTTGAAATAGTTTAATTTTGTATATATACATAGATACCACCGTGAGTCTCATCAGGCACCCCCATGATGTCACACTTGGGTCACGTGTAACCATGACGTTATACTTAGGTCACGTGTAGCCATGACGTCACATATAGATCATGTGACCCCATGACGTCACATGGTTGTGTAGGACATCTATCGACACGCGTAATATTTATAGGAGGCAGCTTTCCATCCCCCCCTACTTCTGCAAATCTAGCCATCGTTACCACACAAGGACCGAGTTCAAAGTTGTCTCTGGACACAGGGGCACTCACATGCTGATTTAGACGCTCCTAACACCAAACTCTGGCCGTGGGATGGACACACACACACACACACACTGCACAAATAAACACATAGACACTGTGTGCACACACACAAACATGTGCAATTGTGTATACACACACATGCATGCACAGATACATACACACACACACACACACGCACACTTACACACACACACACACACACACACACACACACACTAGTTACTCAGCTTGTTAGGTAGTTACTAATATAAGTATTTCAGCGGCTTTGACCCATCGTTTTTCGTTCATATTTCCGAAATAACTATTCACATCAGCATGATATATTAGCACAGCTTAATTCACACCCTGCCCTAATTTTTTACGTTATAGTGCATTCACAAGTGTATTTATTTACGGCGTTTACTTTTGACATCAAATGTCTCGCACCCGACACCCGTGAAGTAAATCGAACAAGTTGTGACGTCATCACAAAATACCTCGTGTATTCCATCCTCCTCCCCTTCCTTCCTTCCTCCCCATTTCCTCCCTCCTCCTCCTCCTCCTCTCTCTCTCAAAAAAAAAAAAAAAAATGTAATAATAATTGAATACCATGCACCCGGAAAGGGAATTCAATAACAAGTTTATACATATGATGGATAGGGAAATTATGATAATAACTGGACATGCATTTTATTTCATTCCATACCACTATGGATAAACAGTTCATCCTCGTCATCGCTGTCCATGGTGATGATGACGGGTTCCACACTTTCATGTATGTTGTCCGATGACCAGTACTCTTCTTCGAACGATCTGGACCTTCTCACAGCACCCGCCCACACCTCCTTGGTTGCGATAAGCGAGGTAGTTTGTGATGACATCACAACTTCACTTGTTCGATTTATTTCACGGGTGTCGGCTACGACACACTTAATATCAAGAGTAAACGCCGTAATTAAATACCCTTGTGAATGCACTATAACGTCAAAAATTAGGGCAGGGTGTGAATTAGTCTGTGCTAATATATCATGCTGATGTGAATGGTTATTTCGGAAATATAAGCGAAAAACGATGGGTCAAAGCCGTTAGCTAGAAAGTTGGTTGATTGAATGATTGATTGGTTGACTGGCCTGGCTGATTGATTAGATTATTCTATTGTATAGATACTTAGTTAACCAGCGCTTCTATCCTTGGGGACAGTGCCGCACCAAAGAGCTGGTGTAATAGTGGTGGAAAGGGAGAATAGTGGATTTTGAAGAAAAAAATCAATAATCATGAAAAAATGGGAAGATGATGAACATGGTACCCTAAGTCTCCCTCTCTCTGTCTCCATCTCTCTCAGTCTCCCCCACTCTCTCTGTCAGTCTCCTCCCCCTCTCTCTGTCTCAGTCTCCCTCTTTCTCTGTCTCAGTCTCCTCCTTTCTCTATCTCAGTCTCCCTACCTCTCTCAGTCTCCCTACCTCTCTCTGTTTCCCTACCTCTCTCTGTCTGTCTCCCCCTCTTTCAGTATCCCCCACTTTCTCTCAGTCTCTCACTCCGTTTCTCTGTCTCGTAGACTCTCTCTTCCTGCATATCTCTCTCTCTCTAAATCTCCCTCTCTATGTCCAGGTTATTGTCCGTTGTGCAGGATCTAATGGGTGTAGAACTTGCCCACACTTGTTCACGTAGAAGGAAGTAAAAGACCCTGCCTAAACAGAGAACGAAGCAGGACAAGAAGAATCTACCTGCACGAGAAGAAACAACGCAAATAGACAGGTAACCATTCACGATAGACGAAAAATAGAAGGAAAGTTGGGGGTGAAGGTGGCTGAATCTTCTGTCCAGAGAAATCACAAAGACGACTTTATACACTTCCTATTGATAGTAACGGCTACATGTTGTTTCCCATGAACATTTCGAATTTTAAAGAAGGGATACCTAAAAAATTAGTTTGAGTACATTACAGAAACATTTCATCAGATATCACCCCCCCCCCCCAAAAAAAAAAAAAGAGAGAGAGAGAGAGAGAGAGAGAGAGAGAGAGAGAGAGAGAGAGAGAGAGAGAGAGAGAGAGAGAGAGAGAGAGAGAGAGAGAGAGAGAGAGAGAGAGAGAGGCTCCCCGACACGACACTGACAGGACTTTGCCTTACCGGCGGTTTCCACTGTGTGGTAGTGGGATGTTGAGTTTCTTATTTCACCCGTAGCCTGGCCATTTCATTCAGCTGAGGGAACACCCACACACCCCTGAGCACTAAAAGGGCACAGGTTTACTTTGGGTGGAAGTCTTGCTTGAGCACCCGATGTCGACCTTGAGGGCGAGGGCCTTTCCATGAGGTCGAGTCTTTCCTAAAGACAGTCACCCTCACATGACTTGGTCCTTGAGGGCGACGACTGAGGTGCTGGACAGTGCCCAAGGCGAGAGTTGAGAACTCTTGCTGGGAGGGCTTCTTGCGGGAGGGTTAGGGCTCTCGCGGACAAAGCCCATTTTGGGGCCGAAAACTGATTTTTTTTTTCTTTAAGAACGGGGTACTCCATCTGTACACTGAAGTACGGTCGTTTTATTTTCATTTTTCAGATTTTTTTATTTTTTATATATGGTTCGGACTTTCTCCGATGCGGCCCTGAGCATTTTTATTTTTCTATTTTTAAGGGCTTGTGAGCTTTGAGGTTGTTTTGTCGCTATTTCGACATTTTATTTTCAGCCCCTGTGAAGACGACCCCAGCACTCTTGCACAGTTCTTGGGGTCGATGGAACTTTTTTTTTAATCTTTTCAAATCTTCTGTGCTTGGGCTTTGGTCTTTCTATTCTGGGACTTAGACATTTGACCAATGTGTCCAAGTCGTCTTTGTCGATATTTTCGAGTTTCGCTTCGAGCTCACAAGACCAGAGCCACAGCATTGTTCGAGTTCTTCGTCGACTGTCGTCTTTGGACTTTTCCTCCATTTTACCTTGGAACTCTTTCAGTTATTCTATTAATTCTTCCTGCTTTTCTTTTAGTTTTTAGTTTTTCCTTCCAAAATGTTCAACTTTTCTTCTAATTCTTTCAACTTTTTTTTCTTGGGGCCTGGGCTTTCTACTTGGTTTTCTCTTCCTTCTTTCTTTTCGATATCAATGGGTTTTCGATTTTCGATTTTTTTTCTTCGGGCTTTTTATAACTCATGACTGGATCATTCGCCCAAGCCTTCAGTTCTTTTTGCACTTCTCTTAGTGCTTCTTTCACTTCCTTTTCCGATCCTCTTCTAAGGATCTGGAGTTTGTTTCCGTCCTTTCGTTCCTCGGGCTTCGAAGTCTTGGGCAGACATTTCTTCAGGTCCAAGAAGAAATTCAGGACAGAGTCTCGAGTTCGGTTGGTTAAGGAATTCCTCATCATGATACCAACAAACCGGCGGACATGAACCGGTCATGACCTCAAATCGGTTAGCGTGAGCGGTCGATCTTGGAAAGTCAAAAATAGAAAAAAGGTACAATGTTCAAGTTTGCTCTCTCTAACTATACATGAAGACAAAATAAAAGATGTTCTTCATGAAATTTTGATCAAGATCATCTCAACGGGAGGAGTCCTAAGCTGAAGAGAATCGCTTGGAGGTAGCCAGAAGAAAATGAGCATTTGTTTGTATGCTAACATGCATGAATGTGAGCATGCAAGTATATACTGTACATATGTATCAATCATGTACCTATACGTTACGTGTGTGTGTGTGTGTGTGTGTGTGTGTGTCTATCTGTTTTATTTACGGGCCTATGTATGTATTATGCACGTATGTATGTACTTACGTATGTATGTATGTATGTATGTATGTGTGTGTGTATGTATACCCTATGTACGTGTATCTACTTTATTTACGGGAGTATGTACGTATGTATATATGTATGTGTGTATACTCTATGTACGTGTATCTACTTTATTTACGGGCATATGTACGTATGTATGTATGTATACCTGTATATGTATGTATGTATGTATGTATGTATGTATATATGTATGTATGTATGTATGTATGTATGTATGTATGTATGTATGTATGTATGTTATCAATATTTTTGTGAAAAGAGTATTTGTAGTATTTAGAACTTGAACGGCGTTGTTTGATGTAGAGTTTGTGTGTAAATGAAATCACTATTTGTTGTCCTCTTGTTGACTTCTATGGCCATAACAACTAGGAGAGAAAAAATGAAATCATAAATCTATCCTAACGTCCAATAACTCCACTGCTCTGGTAAGAAAAAATAAAGTCCTAAGATGAAAAAGTAAATGGTAAATGGTAAAAGTCACTATTGGGAATAAGAGAGGAATGCGGGATTCGAACCCACAACTACGCGAATGCGGGACCAGCGGGATTCGAACCCACAGCAAAGCGAATGCGAGACCAGCACAGCACACTCCCCATGACGTCATCAGCGCACAGCGTCAGAGGAGGACAGCGGTAAAAACGGATCGCTGGCTTCCTCCAAGATTTTCACGACGAGGACAACGCCATCTCATATGGGTGGGCGTGGCCCGGGAGGACAAGCAGAGTATGTACTCGATCCCCGTCGTTTGGGCAGACCTATACTCTGCCGTCGACCGTCCCGCCGTGTCCGACAATAAGAAGGTCCTGGTAACTCAAAGAAAGCAACTTTTAAAACGAAAACAGACTGGATGTGACTCCAAGAGACCACAAGGCCTACACTAGGCCTTCCATCTCCGTCCATAACGTTATCTAATCTTCTCTTAAAGCAACCAATAGTTTCAGCTCTCACTACATAGATACTAAGACTATTCCATTCGTCAATCACTCTATTGGTAAACCAGTTCTTGTCTATTTCCTTCTTGAATATAAATTTACTCAATTTAATTTCATTACTACGAGTCCAGCTCTGCCGTCTTAATATGATGACCTTGCCTGACATACTCATGCGATTCACAAGACACGTCGACATTCCATGTTTCAAAAAATGCATGATAATAACAAAATGAAAAAACAAACACGTCACCAAATCGCTGGCTGCACATATGTGAAGGTAACAATCTCTCCCCCTGCAACCAACAGGTTTTCTTGGCTCTCGCCGCTCTGGTGGCCGCTAAAGCCGAGCCTGAGGCTGACCCTCAACTTCTCCTCAAGGCCGACTACCCCATGACCCCGTTCACAGCCCCTACGGCACCTTCCCCTACTCCGCCTACCCCTACACCCACAGCCACTTGAACACCTGGCCCTACCTCCCGACCCAGGTCGCCAAGCCCCCGTGCCAAGCACAACGCCGAGGCCGAGGCTGACCCCCAGTTTATGATCAACCCTGTAACCTACTTTACCGGCGCCAGCGGCTTCCCCGCCATCAACCCCCTCACCTACGGCGCCGGCACTTGGCCCACCGCCTCCTGGTCCGGTGCCGCTTGGCCCTACCATGGTCTCCTCATCGGCTACGCCCTGGCCAAGAAGACCCAGTAAGCCGCTCCATCCTCTAGAAACCCCATCTTGCCAAAGACCATTTCCTCTCACTTCATTTCTCATTTTATTCTTCGTGACGAAAGAAACGACGTTTGACATTTCTGGAGGAAGGAGGAAGCAAAATTCCCCAAGTTTCCGGGAAATCTTCCATTTCCTCCGCCTTTGAAATAAATGGATATTAAATATTTCTCGCCCTCTTCAATTCAGAACTCCTGCCATCCCCGTCAGATGTCGAGGTTAGGACTCAAAATTTTCCAAAAATTGAGAGAAAAAATCCATGGAAGCAGATATAACAACATTAAACGAAGTATATAACTGAAATCTTACTATTGGTAGTCAATGTTCAGATTCCAAGATTCGTATGTCATCACAACAATAAGGTTATTCAGTTGTTACCATCCAGTGCCGTAGTTGTCCAAAATAGCAAGAAATAAATTTTTGTTTAAGACCCACTTCATGGTAGACATAACGCTCCCACAGCTGTGGTTATAGATAATAATGCTCTTCAATAACCCCCACCCAAAAAAAAAAAAAAAAAAAAGAGAAAGCATACAGGAACCTAACCACCTAAACCAACTTCCCTAAATGTTCTGTAACACGGACATCTTTACATGTACACTTTATATTACTTCGCCACATTTCTCATTCATTTTGACATTCAGGCAAAGCATCAGCCGGTAGGGGAGCCTCATCTAGAAAGGCTATTTTCATAAACGCCCGATTTACACAATACCCAGCAACAATCGCCTACTCTGCCGTCTATCCACTCAAACAGCAATACCACTACACCGAATCCTCGTCCAAAAAACACCAATACTTTACCCATTGCTACACAAGAAAACTGGAAAACAATTAAAGAAATGTATATTATCAAACTTAATAAAGAAGTCACACCCCTCTTTTCCACAGTAAAGACAAAAAAAGAAAAAAAAAAAAATCCAAACTGGAAGGTACAGATCACAATCATCAGACTCAAACACTTGACCCAAAATGCCATTAGGGCCTGATGTTTCAAGCTATTCCTGGCTAAATCAACATCCCAAACCTCTGAAAAAACGCTCACATCTTAAAACCAAACAAAACGTCAGAGGACCAACCATCATCCAGAACAATACTATCAATATCCACAATACCAAGGCTAATGAAATGGTTGGTTACAGCAAGAATCAGAACAATAATACCAACCTCCCACAATCATCAAGCTTTCAAAGAAGACCACTCTACTAGCACTCTGCTCACAAACATCATACAACATGTACTTGAAGGATTCAATAAGAACGCCTCACCAAAAAGAACAGTGATGACTGTTATTGATCCTTTCGACAAGTTCCCTAGACACATTTTGAAAAGAAATCAAGACATACATCCATAAAAATGGCAAAAAGTGGTTAACCAACGTTATAGTAGGACGACAATGAAGAGTAACCCAAAACAACCAAATCTCAGTTACAAAATGCAGTCCCTCAGAGTGCAATACTTTCGCCATTACTGTTGAACCTCTTCGTGAGTTACCTACCAACTCCTAAACCAGAACTAAACACCAGCGTTCTCTCATATGCAGATGGCCTGACAATAAGAACTCAGCAAAATAGCAACAAAGAACACCCAAGCCTACTTGTACAAACTGGAACGTTGGCTCAGAAACGACAGATTGGAAATCCAGAGGCTGTACTCGGTTTCCTGGAGGCCGCTGGTCTTATGAAAGAGAGACCAGAGGCAAAGGACTGACTGACTGCCTGACTGGCTTATTGATTGACCGACTAGCTTATTGACTAACTAACTGGCTTATTGAATGACGACGACGACGATGATGATGGTCTTGCATCAGTTTCATCAACTCGTCCAATTTCTAAGTGCCGCTGACACTTACCCTTTCACTATTATCTGCATTATAACATTTACATCTAACACTAATCTGTCAACCTGAAATGAAAAAAATAATTATTTCTCATACCAATTTTTCACTCTTTCTAATTTTTGTATCGAATACATTCCTCTAAGTTACACACGTCTGCAAACCAGTTCGTTTATATCGTCTGAACATTCAATCATTCGTACCCCCTTTATATGTACTTCAAATCCTTCATACTACAAAAGTAGTGTTTTTTCACAATATATTATCTTGCTTATTCGTCTGGCTAATAAATGTCTGCTACCGAACTGACAGCTGTGACTTTTTCTCTGAAAATAAAATCACAAGAGACCTCTCTATAGATCAAACACAAGCATACTTTTGGCAACAATTTATTGTAAATCTTAGAAACGTTGAACCAAACTAGAATAGAATAGACTTAATAACCATGTAGTGAGCGTTGAAACAATTGTATGTCTGAAGAGAATACAACTTTATGGATAGGGAGGAATGGTAGTAAGGGGCATGGAACTGCCTAATGTAGGTCTTATGGTCTCTTGCAGTCTCCTCCACTATGTTCTTATGTTCATTTGCCTCCCTCTCTCGTCGTGAATCTTGTTTACATTTGGAGAGAAGCACGGAGGCAAAATGGCAATGACCCTTAACCATTGGTGTTGGACGCAAGGACGCCCACCACCTACGGGAGCGGAAGAAAACTAGACAATGATACGTTCAAAGGCATAAGTGAATTAATACAGCGATAGATATTGTATATAGTACACACACACACACACACATACACACACACACACACACACACACACATTCGCGCGCGCACACACGCTCAAGCAAACACACGCTCAAGCAAACACACACAAATATATATATATGTATATATATATATATATATATATATATATATATATATATATATAGACAAATATTTAAATAAAAAAAAAAATATATGTGTGTGTGTGTGTGTGTGTGTGTGTGTGTGTGTGTGTGTGTGTGTGTGTGTGTGTGTGTGTGTGTGTGTGTGTGTGATATGTATATACACATGTATAATTTCTTCCGCGAGCACTTGGGGTCTCAATATCCAGCGACTCGTGCCTTCAGCTTATCCGGGTCGTCTCTCGGTCTAGCGACGGACAGAAGCCCTGACCGGGGATTCCGTGGTAGCCTTGGGACCAGAAGAAGTAGACGACAACTCCGGCACCACTTGAGGAGCTCTTCTAGTCCCCCGATCCTCGAGGTCGCAGCTAAGCCGGTCGGAAAGCACCGTTACCGAGGGCCTCAAAGAGCTGCAGAGGATCGACCGGGCGACTGGGCACAGGAGCCTCGCCGATCTTCGAGAAAGAATTCGTCGGCGCGGCCCGACCAACTGCGGCCAAAAGGGCGGAAAAAAAAAAGTTGTTGAGAAAAATCACAAAATAACTGGAACTAAGAAAAAAAAAAAAAAAAGACTGTCGAGAAAAAATACAAAAAATAGAAAAAAGACGATAAAAAACGGCTTTGCCGGGCAAAAAAAAAAAAAGTAAGTTCCATCACCTGAATAGAATCGCCTGGCAACTGTCCTCAATATAGACAAAAAATTATTCTCGACGTTTACGGATTCCATAATTAGATAAGAAAAATTATGGCAACCTCCTCCTTCTTCTCTGCGTCATTTTTTCTTGGACGAATCCGTCTATATCTTCAGTTCGACCAAAGCCTCCATCAGGTTTGTTGGCCGAGAGTGGTGACGTCACGGCAAAGGAGACCACTGATTGGCCGAGAACGCTGACGTCACGGCAACGGAAACGATTGATTGGCCGCAAGCGAAGCAAGCTCACCCTGAAGGCCAAGCCCCCCGAAGGGCAGGGCGCGAAGCGAGCTGCGCCGCAGTCCATGCGCCCATGGCACCTGGTCCGGTGCCGCTTGGCCCTACCATGGTCTCCTCATCGGCTACGCCCCGGCCAAGAAGACCCAGGAAGCCTTTCCATCCTCAAGAAACCCCAACTGCCAAAGACCATGACGGCGACGCTGGCGCTTGTTCTAAATCTTAAATAAATCCTTGGAAGGGATAGAATTATATAAGGATTTTTTTTAGAATACCACCGTATGATTCTTACGGTGGTATTAACAAAAATTCTTTCCTTATATAAATATTTCCCTTCCAAGGATTCATATAAAATTTATACGAGAAAAAAAAAAAAAAGAATACCACCGTTTCATTAGGCACCCCCATGACGTTACACTTAGGTCACGTGTAGCCATGACGTCACATTTAGATCACGTGACCCCATGACGTCACATGGTCGGGTAGGACATCTATCGACACGCGTAATATTAATAGGAGGCAGCTTCCCCCCCCCACACACACCTTTTGCAAATCTATACATAGTTACCACACGAGGACCGAGTTCAAAGTCGTCTCTGGACACAAGGGCATTCACATACCGATTTAGAAGCTCCTAACACCAAACTCTGGCCATGGGATGGACACACACGCACACACACACACACACACACACGCACGCACGCACGCACACAAACATGTGCAATTGTGCATACACACACACATGCATGCATGCACAGATACACACCACATATACACACATTCACACACACAGACTCTCTCTCACACACACACACACACACACACACACACACGCACACGCTACTTAGTCAGCTTGTTAGTTAGGTAGTTAGTTCGTTAGCTAGAAAGTTGGTTGGTTAAATGATTGATTGGTTGAATGGCCTGGCTGATTGATTAGTAGATAATTCTATTGTTTAGATTATTAGTTAACCAGCGCATCTATCCTTGGCGACAATACCGCACCAAACATGAAGTGTAATAGTGGTGGAAAAGGAGAATAGTGGAAGTTGAAAAAAATCAATAATCACGAAAAAAAAAAAAAACAACGGGAAGATGATGAAAATGGTACCCTAAAAGGCGGAGAAAAAAAAATGGTGACACACACGCGCGCGCGCGCACACACACACACACACACACACACACACACACACACACACACACACACATGTATATTATATATATATATATATATACATATATATGTATATATACATATATAAATGTATATATACATGTATATATACATATATATATACATATGTATATACATATATATATATGTTTATATATATATATATATATAATACTGATGACCCACTTTCGGAGAAGAATAAGCGAAGATATAGAGATCTGTATATTTCGATCACTTACTGTGATCCTTTTCGGCAGATATGAGTTACAAAGTACAGAACAATATGTATTTATAGTAAAGCAGTGAGGTAGCAAGAAGGGGACGGGGCTCAGGTCAACACGCCCGGCACGCATGCTCGCATCTTGGTGGCTCAGGTCACATGACCGGCGTTGCATGGGCCTTGGTGATTTTTGTCCACCGCTAATGTTGATGGTAACATTTTATTTATGGCAAAAGAAGAAATACAGTCTGGTGACCATTGACCATGGGAAATGTTATAATTTGGGAAATTATTTATTAAGGAGGATTCTACTATTTTTCTTCTGAAACTACATTTGGATTTATAAATTATTTCAGCATCGTCCCAATTTATTCGGTGGTTTTTATTGGCGACGTGCTGAAATACTGCGGAATTTTCCTGTCCGTATTTAACAGAGTTCTTGTGCTCATTGGGATAATAGAAGCATAAAATTGCCTTTTAACAAATCAATCCATGAATTGTCTCACATGTTACCAAAGGAAAAGGTAAATTTTATCTTCCATTATCCTAATAATTTGTTCAGTAAAGTTGTCAATATACATCATAGATCCAAGAGTAATACAACTCCTGGAGTTTATAAATTACCTTGTTTAGATTGCAATGATGTATATTGGGGACAGACGGGTCGAGATCTCAATACCAGGGTTAAGGAGCACAAGAACTCTGTTAAATACGGACAGGAAAATTCCGCAGTATTTCAGCACGTCACCAATAAAAACCACCGAATAAATTGGGACGATGCTGAAATAATTTATAAATCCAAATGTAGTTTCAGAAGAAAAATAGTAGAATCCTCCTTAATAAATAATTTCCCAAATTATAACATTTCCCATGGTCAATGGTCACCAGACTGTATTTCTTCTTTTGCCATAAATAAAATGTTACCATCAACATTAGCGGTGGACAAAAATCACCAAGGCCCATGCAACGCCGGTCATGTGACCTGAGCCACCAAGATGCGAGCATGCGTGCCGGGCGTGTTGACCTGAGCCCCGTCCCCTTCTTGCTACCTCACTGCTTTACTATAAATACATATTGTTCTGTACTTTGTAACTCATATCTGCCGAAGAGGATCACAGTAAGTGATCGAAATATACAGATCTCTATATCTTCGCTTATTCTTCTCCGAAAGTGGGTCATCAGTATTATTTTACATATGTGCTACGACATATCTTTGTTGTGATATATATATATATATATATATATATATATATATATATACATATATATATACATATGTACATTTATACTGATCAAACAAGTGGTGTCTCAATTCAAAGGAATTTTAATGTAATTCTCACAAAGAAAATAATAGAATCAGTTCGGGAGAAATAAAAAGTGAACACGAGAAAGATCAATAGAAATTTATGTCAAGTTGGGGAAAAGGACAAAGAGGCAAGACAAGGAATATTATAAGTGACCTGAAAAAAGGCAAGAAGGTAAGAAGGTAAAAAGGGAAGAATTTAAGAGGGTAGTGTAGACTAATGTTCTACATTGGTTGGAGATATACTATTTTTCGTTCTGCTCTTTATATCGTCGCCTCCGTGACTGGTGTTTTCCACCAAAGGAGGTGACGAAGAAAATGGTGGCGGTTGTCAACAATATTCTACAATTTACAATTTAAATATCTTCTGTCTGCCTATCTATAATTATTTGCATTATGGAAGTGAGTATGGACACTCAGTATTCGTTTTAACTCTTTATACATATCTAAACATAAAAGATCCTCGCTCTCTCTGTTCCCCCCTCTCTCTTTCTCTGCCTCAGTCTTCTTTTCTCTCTCTCTCAGTCTCTCCCCCTCTCTCTCAGTCTCCCTCTATTTCTCTCTCTCAGTCTCCCTCTATTTCTCTCAGTCTCTCTCGCTCTCTCTCGCTCTCTTTCTCTGTTTGTCTCCCTCTCTCTTTCTCTGTCTGTCTCCCTCTCTCTCTCTAAGTATCCCTCTCTTTCTCTCAGTCTCCCTCTCTTTCTCAGTATCGATCTCTTTCTCAGTCACCCTATCCGTTTCTGTTTCTGTCTCTCAGACTCTCTCTTCCTCCATATCTCTCTCTGTCTCTGTCTCTAAATCTCCCTCTCTATGTCCAGGTCACTGTCCGTTGTGCAGGATCTAATGGGTGTAGAACTTGCTCATATTCTACAGGGACTAGACCCTGCCTAAACGGAGAACTGAGCAAGACAAAAAGAAACTACTTGCACGAGAATAAACAACGCAAAAATGATAGGCAATCATTTATGATAGACGAAAATAAAAATCAAATTTTAGGGGGGGCGAAGGTGGCTGAATCCTCTGTCCAGAGAAACCACAAAGACGAAGTTATACACTTCCTATTGATAGTAAGGGCCACATGTTTCCCATGAGCATTTCGAATTTGAAAGAAGGGGTACCTAAAAGATGAGTTTGAGTACGTTACAGAAGCATTTGATCAGATATACGGAGGGACAAAAAAAAAAAAACAAAAAAAAAAAAAAAAAAGAAAAAAAGGATCCCCGACACGATACTGACAGGACTTTGCCTCACCAGCGGTTTCTTACCCAGTGGGGTAGCGAGTTTCTTATTTCACCTGTCGCCAGGCCATTTTTTTTCAGCTGAGGGAACACCCACACACCCCTGAGCACTGAAAGGGCTAAAGTTGGCTTTGGGTGGAGGTCTTGCTAGAGCACCCGACGTCGAGCTGGAGGGCGAGTGGCCTTTCTATGAGGTCGAGCCCTTCCTGCACGCCGTCACCCTCACGTGACTTAGTCCTCGAGGGCGACGTACAAGGGCTGCACAGAGCCCAAGTCGAGAGTTCAGAACTCTTGCTGAGAGGGATTCTTGCTCGATTCTTAGGGCTCTCGAGGACAAAGCCCATTTTGGGGCCGAAAACTGAAAATTTCTTAAAGAACGGGGTACTCCATCTGTGCCCGCTGAATTGCGTCAAGTGTTTTTATTTTCATCTTTCAGATTTTTTGTGTGTGGTTTGGACTTTCTCTGATGCGGCCCTAAGCAATTCTTTCTTTTAATTTTGGTTCTTTTCTTTTTAGGGGTTTGTGGACTTTGAGTTTGTTTTGTCGCTATTTCGACATTTAATTTTCAGCCCCTCTGAAGACGCCCCCAACACCGCTTGTACAGTTCTTGGGGTCGATGAAACTTTTTTTTTTCTTTTCAACTCTTCTGTCCTTGGGCTTTAGCCTTTCTATTTCGGGACTTAGACACTTGACAAATGTGTCCAAGTCGTCTTTGTCAATATTTTCAAGTTTCGTCACGAGCTCACATGACCAGAGCCACAGCATTGTTCGAGTTCTTCTTCGGCTGTCGTCTTTTGACTTTTCTTCCATTTTGCCTTTGAACTCTTTCAGCTGTGCTATTGTTTTAATTCTGTTTTCTTTCTTTCTCAAATTTTCAACTTTTCTTCTAATTCTTTCAACTTCTTTTCTTTTGGGCTTGGGCTTTCTATTTGGGCTTCTGTTTCGTCTTTCTTTTAGAAACTTCTCGACTTTCTACTCTCTATTTTGTTTTCTTTGGGCTTTTTATAACTTGATATTGGGTCATTCGCCCAAGCCTTCAGTTCTTTTTGCACTTCTCTTAGTGATTCTTTCACTTCCTTTTCAGAAGTGATCTGATCCGCTTCTAAGGATCTGGAGTTTCCGTCCTTTCATTCCTCGGGCTTCAAAATCTTCGGCAGACATTTCTTCAAGTCCAAGAAGAAACTCAGGACAGAGTCTCGAGTTCGGTTGGTTAAGGAATTCCTCATCACGACGCCAACAAACCGGCGGACATGGACCGGTCATGACCTCAAATCGGTTAGAGTGAGCGGTCGATCTTGGAAAGTCAAAAATGAAAAAAGGAACAATGTTCACGTTTGCTCTCTCTCAAACTATACATGAAGACAAAATAAAAGATGTTCTTCGTGAAATTTTGATCAAGATCATCTCCGCGGGAGGAGTCCTAAGCTGAACAGAATCGCTTGGAGGCAGCCAAAAGAATATGAGCATTTGTATGTATGCTTACATGCATGAATGTGAGCATGCAAGTATATACGTTATGTGTGTGTCTATGTTATTTACGGGCCTATGTATGTACGTATGTATGCATGTATGTATGTATGTATGTATACGCTATGTGTATTTACTTTATTTACGAGTGTATGTACATACGTCTGTATGTTATTAATATTGTTTTTGTGAAAAGAGTATTTTGGTATTTAGAACTTGAACGGCGTTGCTTGATGTATGATTTGTGTGTAAATGAAATCGCTATTTGTTGTTCTCTTGCTGACAATTTATGGCCACAACAACGAGTAGAGGAAAAAATGAAGTCTTAATTTGATCCTAACGTCCAATAACTCCACTGCTCTGGTAAAAAAAAATAAAACAATAAAATGAAAAAGTAAATGGTAAATGGTAACAGTCACTGCTAGGAATAAGAGAGGAGCACAGGGCCTACCATGGTCTCCCCATCGGCTATGCCCTGGCCAAGAAGACCCATTAAACATTTTGACTTCACCTTCATCCTTGCCCCTATGGGCAAGTGGGCATGAGCGAGACAACCCATTCAGGGGTGTGAGGGCCAGTGCCCATCTTTGCCTTCCCATTGTCACGTCGCGTCGCCCCAAACCAAGAGAAACTCGAGCGAGGGATCCCCTTAAACGGGCAGCTTTCCCGCCCTAACTGAACAAGGCTGTCTGTCGGGCGTCAGCCACCACCGCAACCACAGTTAGGTTTACCCGATCAATGGGGAGAAGATCCCACCAGGGCTGAACAAGATCTTATGACGGCAATCATAATACTGAAGGACCACTGTGCAATAAAGGGTTAGGTCGGTCACCGTCCAGTGTCACCACCAAACTTCAGAAGCGCAAGTAATTCGCTCAAACAAAACTGCCCATTGCTATTCACTCCTCTATAATAAAGATTGTATATAATCCCTTATGTTTCCTTTCCACTATACAAAAACATCGTCTTCAAAAACAATTCCTTTGAGGTGCTACTGATATTCACAAAACAACGTCCATAGTGACGACCGGAGAAGAATTGAGCACCGTGAGATGCTGAGAGAGAAGAGAACGTAAGAATGAAGGAGACTGCAATAGACCATATGATCTACACTATGCAGTGACGTGTCCCTTACCACCTTTCATCCCTGTCCACAAAGTTATCTCGTCTTGTCTTAAAACAACCAATTGCTTCAGCGCTCACTACACAGTCACTAAGTCTATTCCATTCGTTACCCATTCTGTTGGCAAACAAGTTCTTGCCTATTTTCTTCTTAAACCCAAATTTACCCAATTTAAATCCAATACTACGAGTCCACCCGTGACGTCTTGATATGACCACCTTGCCTGCAGAACACAGAGCTCTGCAAGTGCATAGGAGAGTTTCACTGTGTGCTCTGGTGGATAGGTACACGTGTAAATGGAACACAAACCGTCTACTTTGGATTTCGTCGTCCCCCCTCAAGGTTTTCACCATAGAGTTCGAGTTACAAGGCCAAGGCAATGGTCTACCACACAGGAGAGAGATTCATTCTCCGGTGCGGCTCCCGAGCCTGGACCACGTGATCAAAGGACTTCAAGTTTGAGAGTTTTATTCATTCGGGACTACGGTCAGCAATCAACATCACATGGTAGGATAAAGGGGTTATCATACTGGGCCATTTTTTCCTCCGACATTTGGAGCAGATTTGCAGTCCGCAGGTTTCGGGAAGTAATCGGATATGCTGGAGGAAAAGAAATTTCCTACAACATATCAAGTGACATTTTATGTGAATTGTTGAGAAAACAATAGTTTGCCATCGGGATTTTACGACTGAAACAGTGCTGGACGTGGGCAGTACGGCCGATGAACTGAAGGAAAAATAGCCCAGCGTGATAACACTCTAAGACGACGAGCGAGACCATGTTGGATAGGGCGACATTCGAGAGTAATTAAACTTCTACAACTCACAACCATCTGAGGTCTTAAAAGATGCAGTAGAGGAACGGACAAACATAGTCCACCCAGAATAATCTGAAACAGAAATAGGTTATCATTCTGACTCATCCTTACGTCAAACGCAAACATAAAATGGTCAAATAGAAAATAGAATTGACACGTCCTTTGACTGGGCCGAGCGGTTGCTCACTGGGTAGTCTCGAACTCGTGAACAGGTGGTCGTGAGTTCGATTCCCGAGACCGCTGCGGGCTATGTCGCGTTGGTTCTTGACAGCTCTGGCCAGGCGGGGAGGTGACCCAGCATTTGTATAAAAAAAAAAAAAAAAAAAAAAAAAAACCTAGCAGGGTTTTCTCACTTCCCACTTCGTGAAAGTGGAATAGTGGGTTGAGTGAATTATGTGCCTTTAACGATGACAATGACAATCTTAGGCTCCTTTCACACGTATCGACTTTTCGCAGTGAGGCGTCCACGACACGACGTCGTGCTCTTAACCATGCGTGTCTATGAACAAATTCACACGTGATCGTGACGTGTGATAGCGTCCATAAGACACCTATAATTATTTGAGAGCACGACGTCGTGTCGTGGACGGCGCACGGCAAAAAGTCGATACGTGTGGAACGATCTGTTTAGACTAAGAAACAGCACCGTAGCAGGTGTCGAGACAGTCTTAACCCTCTTTGCTACGGCATCGTTCTCTGCATAGAATAATTAGTTGGAATGAAATCTGAAGAGAGTTACGACTGTTGTGGGGGGGGGGGGTTAAGACCTCCCAATCTCACCGAGAAACGTCATCTTGGAGAATACACGTCACCGACTCCACGTATGACGTCATCTCGTCACATTGTGAGTCACCGCACGTCATCACGTGACTTACATCGTGGGTGTATACATATGTGTACTGTATATACACATGTATAATTTCTTCCTCGAGCACTTTGAGTGTCAGTGTCCATCGACTTGTATCTTGAGCTTATCCGGGTCGTTTCTCTCTCCAGCGACGGACAGAAGCCCTGACCGGGGCTTCCGTGGTCGCCTTGGGACTAGAAGAAAGAGACGACGACTCCGGCACCACTCGAGGAGCTCTTTCAGTCCCCCGATCCTCGTGGTCGCAGCCAAGGTGGTCGGGGATCACCACGACCGATGACCTAAGAAGAGGTGGAAAGGATCGACTAGGCGACTGGGCACAGGAGCCTCGCCGTTCTTCCAGGAAGGATCCGTCAGCGCGGAACGACCAACTGGAGCCAAAAGGGCGTAAGAAAAAAATCGAGGAAAAAATAGCAAAATCACAAAATAACTGAAACTAAAAAAGAAACTGTCGACAAAAAAAAAAAAAAAATAAAAGGAAAAACAATGAATATAAAAAACGACTTCGCCGGGCAAAAATATGAAAAAAGCGTGTTCCATCAGCTGAATAAAATCGCCTGGCGACTGTCTAGAATATAGACAGAAAATGATCCCCGACGTTTACGGGTTCCATAATTTTAATAAAAAAAAAGGAAAAAAAAAAAAAAAAAAAAGAATATAAAAAACGACTTCGCCGGGCAAAAATATGAAAAAAGCGTGTTCCATCAGCTGAATAAAATCGCCTGGCGAATGTCCTCAATATAGACAGAAAATCATCCCCGACCTTTACGGGTTCCATAGTTTTTAGATGAAAAAGAAAAAAAAAAAAGAAAAAAAAAAATTGATGGCAGTCTCCTCCTTCCTCCTGGCGTCATTTTTTCTTAGACGAGTCCGTCTCTATCTTCAGTTCGACCAAAGCCTCCATCAGGTTTGTTGGCCGAGTAGTGACGTCACGGCAAAGGAGAACCACTGATTGGCCGAGAACGCTGACGTCACGGCAACGGAGACAATTGATTGGCCGCGAGTGAAGCAAGCTCGCCCTAAGGGCCAGGTCCCCCGAAAGGCATGGCGCGAAGTGCCCCCTTGTGAAACGAGCAGTGCCATAGGCCATGGACCCATGGCGAAACCGGCGCTTGTTCTTAAAAAAATCTTTCCTTATATAAATCTTATATAAATCCTTGGAAGGATAAGATTTATACAAGGAAAGTTTTAAGAATACCACTGTAAGATTCTTACGGTGGTATTCTTAACAAAAATTCTTTCCATATATAAATATTTCCCTTCCAAGGATTCATATCAAATTTATACAAGCAAATATTTTTTTCAAGAATACCACCGTGAGTCTCATCAGGCACCCCCATGACGTCACACTTAGGTCACGTGTAGCCATGACGTCACATTTAGATCACGTGACCCCATGACGTCACATGGTCGTGAAGGGCATCTATCGACACGCGTAATATTAATGGGAGGCAGCTTTTGCCCCCTACTTCTGCTCCAAATCTAGCCATCGTTACCACACAAGGACCGAGTTCAAAGTCGTCGCTGGACACAATGGCACTCACATGCCGATTTAGACGCTCCTAACACCAAACTCTGGCCGTAGGATGAACACACACACAGACACACACACACATACACACGCACACAAACACAAGCACACTGTGTACACATACACACAAACATGTGCAATTGTGCATACACACACATGCATGCACACACACACACATACACATACTTGCATTCATACATTCACACACAGACTGACACAGATACACACACACACTAGTCAGCTTGTTAGGTAGTTAGTTCGTTAGCTGGAAAGTTGGTTGGTTGAATGACTGGTTGACTGGCCTGGCTGACTAATTAGTAGATAATTCTATTGTTTAGATCATTAGTTAACCAGTGCATCTACCCTTGGGTACAATGCCGCACCAAATAGGTGGTGTCACAGTGGTGGAAAGGGAGAATGGTGGAAGTTGAAAAAGATCAATAATCATGAAAAAAGGGAAGATAATGAACATGGTACTCTAAAAGGAGGAGGATTTTTTTTTTTTTAACAAAATAGAAATTTCTGGTGACAAATATATATATATATATATATATATATATATATATATATATATATATATATATATATATTCATATATATATATATACACATATATATATATACATTATATATATATATATATTCATATATATATACATATATACATATACATATATATATATTCATATATATATACATATATACATATACATATATATATATTCATATATATATATATATTCATATATATATATATATTCATTATATATATATATATACATATATATATATATATTATATATATATATATATATGTATATATGTATATATATACATATATATATATATATATATATATATATATATATATATATATATATAGATAGATAGATCAGACAAGTGGTGTCTCAATTCAAATAAATTTTTACGTAATTCTCACAGAGAAAATAATAGGATCAGTTCGGGAGAAATAAAGTGAACACGAGAAAGATCAATAGAAATTTATGTCAAGTTGGGGAAGAGGACAAAGAGTCAACACAAGGAGTATTATATGTGACATGTGAAAAGGTAAGAAGGTAAGAATGTAAAAAGGCAAGAGGGTAAGAAGGTAGGAGGGTAAAGGGTGAAACTGATGAAATAGATTTAGGTTTGTGTGGGTTAGATGAACCAGGGTGATGGCACATGCTTGGAGATGAGTCAAATGTAAGTAACGCTGATCAGTCGTGATGGAATGATTCGGTTGAATGTCGCGAACTCCCCCCTATCAGGGGGCTAGGACGAGGACTTTGTAGCGTGGATTTGAATGAACCACGCCCTTGGTCCAACTCGGTTACGGCAGTGTTTTCGAACTGCCGTCACCTCGACCTCCGCCGCAAGTAGCGTCGCTCTAACCCGCTCGGCTAGCGAGCTTGCCTCTTGTCGAAATGGTCTCTCGCACCCCTTTCTCCCTGTTCGGTGTATGTCTGTCTGTGCGTTCACGTCAACGTGCTCACCCAGTCTGTTGTTCAAACCTTCCTCTGTTAATCCAAGTCAGGCAGCTGGATTTGGGGGAAGATGTGCTGTTCAAGATTGTACTTCCTATTTCATCTTATCTTAAATTATTTTTCTTATTATAAGTTGATTTTATTTTATCTATTTATTTCTTCATTTATTTGTTTTTTACACTCTTCCTCTATTTTATCTTATTGTACTGGATTACGTATGGGTATAACTTTACTTAATAGTGTACCCTATACCATTTAATTTATCATGTTATTTAATTTCTTACCAGAGCAGTGGAGTTATTGGAGGCTGGAACAAATATAAGATTTCCCTTTTTTCTTTCCTCTCTTCGTTGACGTAATACATCTGTTTGTAGTTGTTGTTTGATTCCACTTGAACCACAGGATACACTATAAGCAAGTTGCTGTGGTGATTTCACTTACAAACTAGTCCTCCATCAAGCAACACCGTTCAAGTTCTAAATAAAAAAAAAAAAATATTTTCGAAAAAATGACATTAATAACATACATACATAAGTACATACACCCGTAAATAAAGTAGATACACATACATAGCGTATACATACATACACGCATACATACATACAAAAATCTCTCTGTCTCTCTTTGCCCAAGTTCTACATTGTATATTCTATAGGGACTAGACACTGCCTAAGCGGAGTACGAAGTAAGATAAGAAGAAACTACCTGCACGAGAATAGACAACGCAAATAGACAGGTAATCACTCATGATAGGCGAAAATTAAAATGAAAGTTGGGGGGGGGGGTGGCTGAATCCTCTGTCCAGAGACACCACAAAGACGACTTTATACACTTCCTATTGATAGTAACAGCCACATGTTGGTTCCCATGAGCATTTCGAATTTGAAAGAGGGGGTACCTGAAAGATGAGTTTAAGTACGTTACAGAAGCATTTGATCAATTATCCAGAGGGTGTGTGTGGCTGAACCCTCTGTCCAGAGAAACCACAAAGACGACTTTACACATTTCCTATCGATAGTCACGGCCACATGTTGGTTCCCATGAGCATTTTGAATTTGTAAGAGAGGGTATCTATAAAAAAAAAAAAAGTTTGAGTACAAAATCATTTGATCAGATATCCAGAAAAAATAAATAAATAAAGGCGGCTCCCCGCAAATGACAGAACTTTCCCTTTCCAGCGGTTTCTTACCTTCCACTGTGTGGAAGTGGGATGGCGAGTCTCTTATTTCACCTGTCGCCAGGCCATTTTATTCAGCTGAGGGAACACCCACACACCCCTGAACACTGAAAGGACTAAAGTTGACTTTGGGCGGAGGTCTTGCTTGAGCACCCGATGTCGAGCTTGAGGGCGAGGGCGTTTCCATAAGGTCGAGTCTTTCCTGCAGACAGTCACCCTCACGTGATTTGATCCTCGAAGGCGATGCCCGAGGGCTGCACAGAGCCCAAGTCGAGAGGAACTTGTTGAGAGGGCGTCGTGTTCGATTCTTAGGGGTCTCGAGGACAAAGCCCATTTTGGGGCCCAAAACTGAACATTTCTTAAAGAACGGGGTACTCCACCTGTACCCTCTCAAGTGCGGTAAAATGTTTTTATTTTCATCTTTCAGATTTTTTGTTTGTGTGGTCCGTACTTTCTCTGATGCGCCCCTGAGTATCTTATTTTTTTTTTTTTTTTTTTTTATCGGGGCTTGTGGGCTTTGAGTTTGTTCTGTCGCTATTTCGACATTTAATTTTCAGCCCCTGTGAAGACGGCTCCAACACTGCTTGTACAGTTTTTGAGGTCGAAGAAACTTTTCTTTAATCTTTTCAACTCTTCTGTTCTTGGGCTTTGGGGTTTCTACTTCGGGATTTAGACACTTGACCAATGTGTCTAAGTCGTCTTTGTCAAGATTTTCGAGTTTCGTTTTGAACTCACAAGATCAGAGCCACAGCATTGTCCGAGTTCTTCGTCGACTGTCGTCTTTGGACTTTTCTTCCATTTTGCTTTGGAACTCTTTTAGTTGTTCTATTAATTCTCTGCTTTTCTTTTAGTTCTGATTTTTTCCTTCTAAAATTTTAAGTTTTTCTTCCAATTCTTTCAGCTTTTTTCCCTTGGGATTTGGGCACTCTATCTGGGCTTCTGTTCCATCTATCTTTTTGGAATCAATGGGCTTTCGACTTTCTACTTTGTTTTTCTTCGGACTTTTTATAACTCATGACTGGGTCTTTCGCCCAAGCCTTTAGTTCTTCTTTCACTTCTCGCAGTGCTTTTTTCACTTCCTTTTCCGAAGTGATCTGATCATCTTCTAAGGATTCTTTCGTTCCTCGGGCTTCGAAGTCTTCGGCAGACATTTCTTCAGGTCCAAGAAGAAACTCAGGACCGAGTCTCAAGTTCGGTTGGTTAAGGAATTCCTTATCATGACACCAACAAACCGGCGGACATGGACCGGTCATGACCTCAAACCGGTTAGAGTAAGCGGTCGATCTTGGAAAGTCAAAAATAGAAAAAGGAACAATGTTCACGTTTACTCTCTCTAAAACTATGCATGAAGACAAAATAAAAGATGTTCTTTACAAAATTTTGATCAAGATCATCTCCGCGGGAGGAGTCCTAAGCTGAACAGAAACGCTTGGAGGTAGCCAAAAGAATACGAGCATTTGTATGTATGCTGACATCCATGATTGTGAGCATGCAAGTATATACGTTATGTGTGTGTCTATGTTATTTACGGGCCTATGTATGTACGTATGTATGCATGTATGTATGTATCTATGTATGTATACGCTATGTATGTGTATCTACTATATTTACGAGTGTATGTACATACGTATGTATGTATAAAGGATGTTATT
This sequence comes from Oratosquilla oratoria, assembly GCF_046742065.1. NCBI lineage: Eukaryota > Metazoa > Arthropoda > Malacostraca > Stomatopoda > Squillidae > Oratosquilla > Oratosquilla oratoria. Next base: position 21,210,687 of record NC_134816.1, on the reverse strand, counting down.
AACGTTGTTTTTGTGAAGAGTATTTTTTGTATTTAGAACTTGAACGGCGTTGCTTGATGTAGGGTTTGTGTGTAAGTGAAATCACTATTTGTTGTTCTCTTGTTGACTATTTATGGCCACAACAACGAGGAGAGGAAAAATGAAATCTTAATTTTATCCTAACGTCCAATAACTACACTGCTCTGGTAAGAAAAAATAAAACAATAAAATGAAAAAGTAAATCGTAAGTGGTAACAGTTACTGCTGGGAATAAGAGAGGAGTGCGGGATTCGAACCCACAACTACGCGAATGCGGGACCAGCGGGATTCGAACCCACAGCAAAGCGAATGCGAGACCAGCACAGCACACTCCCCATGACGTCACCAGCGCACAGCGTCAGAGGAGGACAGCGGTAAAAACGGATCGCTGGCTTCCTCCAAGATTTTCACGACGAGGACGACGCCATCTCCTATGGGTGGGCGTGGCCCGGGAGGACAAGCAGAGTATGTACTCGATCCCCGTCGTTTGGGCAGACCTATACTCTGCCGTCGACCGTCCCGCCGTGTCCGACAATAAGAAGGTCCTGGTAAGTCGAAGAAAGCAACTTTCAAATCGAAAACAGACTGGATGTGACTCCAAGAGACCACAAGGCCTACACTAGGCAGTTCTCTTGATTACCTTCCATCTCCGTCCATAACGTTATCTAATCTTCTCTTAAAGCAACCAATAGTGTCAGCTCTCACTACATAGATACTAAGACTATTCCATTCGTCAATCACTCTATTGGTAAACCAGTTCTTGTCTATTTCCTTCTTGAATATAAATTTACTCAATTTAATTTAATTACTACGAGTCCAGCTCTGCCGTCTTAATATGATGACCTTGCCTGACATACTCATGTGATTCACAACACACGTCGACATTCCATGTTTCAAAAAATGCATGATAATAACAAAATGAAAAATCAAACACGTCACCAAATCGCTGGCTGCATATATGTGAAGGTAACAATCTCTCCCCCTGCAACCAACAGGTTTTCTTGGCTCTCGCCGCTCTGATGGCCGCTAAAGCCGAGCCTGAGGCTGACCCTTAACTTCTCCTCAAGGCCGACTACCCCATGACCCCGTTCACAGCCCCTACGGCACCTTCCCCTACGGCGCCTACCCCTACACCCACAGCCACTTGAACACCTGGCCCTACCTCCCGACCCAGGTCGCCAAGCCCCCGTGCCAAGCACAACGCCGAGGCCGAGGCTGACCCCCCAGTTTATGATCAACCCTGTAACCTACTTTACCGGCGCCAGCGGCTTCCCCGCCATCAACCCCCTCACCTACGGCGCCGGCACTTGGCCCACCGCCTCCTGGTCCGGCGCCGCTTGGCCCTACCATGGTCTCCTCATCGGCTACGCCCTGGCCAAGAAGACCCAGTAAGCCGCTCCATCCTCTAGAAACACCATCTTGCCAAAGACCATTTCCTCTCACTTCATTTCTCATTTTATTCTTCGTGACGAAAGAAGCGACGTTTGACATTTCTGGAGGAAGGAGGAAGAAAAATTCCCCAAGTTTCCGGGAAATCTTCCATTTCCTCCGCCTTTGAAATAAATGGATATTAAATACTTCTCGCCATCTTCAATTCAGAACTCTGCCATCCACGTCAGATGTCGAGGTTAGGACTCAAACTTTTCCAAAAAAATGTGAGAAAAAATCCATGGAAGCAGATATAACAACATTAAACGAAGTATATAACTGAAATCTTACTATTGGTAGTCAATGTTCAGATTCCAAGATTCGTATGTCATCACAACAATAAGGTTATTCAGTTGTTACCATCCAGTGCCGTAGTTGTCCAAAATAGCAAGAAATAATTTTTTGTTTAGGACCCACTTCATGGTAGACATAACGCTCCCACAGCTGTGGTTATAGATAATAATGCTCTTCAATAACCCCCACCCAAAAAAAAAAAAAAATGAGAAAGCATACAGGAACCTAACCACCTAAACCAACTTCCCTAAATGTTTTTTAACACGGACATCTTTACATGTACACTTGTTGCTTTTTCACCTTATGTTACTTCGCCACATTTCTCATTCATTTTGACATTCAGGCAAAGCATCAGCCGGTAGGGGAGCCTCATCTATAAAGGCTATTTTCATAAACGCCCGATTTACACAACACCCAGCAACAATCGCCTACTCTGCCGTCTATCCACTCAAACAGCAATACCACTACACCGAATCCTCGTCCAAAAAACACCAGTACTTTACCCATTTCTACACAAGAAAACTGGAAAACAATTAAAGAAATGTATATATTATCAAACTTAATAAAGAAGTCACACCCCTCTTTTCCACAGTAAAGAAAAAAAAATCCAAACTGGAAGGTACAGATCACAATCATCAGACTCAAACACTTGACCCAAAATGCCATTAGGGCCTGATGTTTCAAGCTATTCCTGGCTAAATCAACATCCCAAACCTCTGAAAAAACGCTCACATCTTAAAACCAAACAAAACGTCAGAGGACCAAGGATCATCCAGAACAATACTATCAATATCCACAATACCAAGGCTAATGAAATGGTTGGTTACAGCAAGAATCAGAACAATAATACCAACCTCCCACAATCATCAAGCTTTCAAAGAAGACCACTCTACCAGCACTCTGCTCACAAACATCATACAACAGGTACTAGAAGGATTCAATAAGAACGCCTCACCAAAAAGAACAGTGATGGTTGTTATTGATCCTTTCGACAAGTTCCCTAGACACATTTTGAAAAGAAATCAAGACATACATTCATAAAAATGGCAAAAAGTGGTTAACCAACGTTATAGTAGGACGACAATGAAGAGTAACCCAAAACAACCAAATCTCAGTTACAAAATGCAGTCCCTCAGAGTGCAATACTTTCGCCATTACTGTTGAACCTCTTCGTGAGTTACCTACCAACTCCTAAACCAGAACTAAACACCAGCGTTCTCTCATATGCAGATGGCCTGACAATAAGAACTCAGCAAAATAGCAACAAAGAACACCCAAGCCTACTTGTACAAACTGGAACGTTGGCTCAGAAACGACAGATTGGAAATCCAGAGGCTGTACTCGGTTTCCTGGAGGCCGCTGGTCTTATGAAAGAGAGACCAGAGGCAAAGGACTGACTGACTGCCTGACTGGCTTATTGATTGACCGACTAGCTTATTGACTAACTAACTGGCTTATTGAATGACGACGACGACGATGATGATGGTCTTGCATCAGTTTCATCAACTCGTCCAATTTCTAAGTGCCGCTGACACTTACCCTTTCACTATTATCTGCATTATAACATTTACATCTAACACTAATCTGTCAACCTGAAATAAAAAAAATAATTATTTCTCATACCAATTTTTCACTCTTTCTAATTTTTGTATCGAATACATTCCTCTAAGTTACACACGTCTGCAAACCAGTTCGTTTATATCGTCTGAACATTCAATCATTCGTACCCCCTTTATATGTACTTCAAATCCTTCATACTACAAAAGTAGTAATTTGTTCACAATTTATTATCTTGCTTATTCGTCTGGCTGATAAATGTCTGCTACAAAACTTACAGATGTGACTTTTCTCCTGAAAATAAAATCACAAGACACCTTTCTATAGATCAAAATCAAACATACTTTTGGCAACAATTTATTGTAAATCTTAGAAACGCTGAGCCAAACTAGAATGGAATAGACTTAATAACCATGTAGTGAGCGTTGAAACAATTGTATGTTTGAAGAGAATACAAATTTATTGATAGGGGCATGGAACTGCCTAATGTAGGCCTTGTAGGGAAGAAGCCAAACGCAGAGTATGGGAGTCCAATATATTGGACTCCCATACTCTGCGTTTGGCCTCTTCCCTACAGAGCTGTTGCAGTCATTGCTGCCTTTACTCAAATGTAGGCCTTATGGTCTCTGGCAGTCTCCTCCACTCTTATGTTTTTATGTTCATTTGCCTCCCTCTCTCGTCGTGAATCTTGTTTACATTTG
>NC_134816.1:21184189-21204189 GCF_046742065.1 Oratosquilla oratoria | reverse complement strand
ATATATATATATATATATATATATGTACATTTATACTAATCAAACAAGTGGTGTCTCAATTCAAAGGAATTCTAATGTAATTCTCACAAAGAAAATAATAGAATCAGTTCGGGAGAAATAAAAAGTGAACACGAGAAAGATCAATAGAAATTTATGTCAAGTTGGGGAAGAGGACAAAGAGGCAAGACAAGGAATATTATAAGTGACCTGAAAAAAGACAAGAAAGTAAGAAGGTAGGAAGGTAAAAACGGAAGAAGTTAAGAAGGTAAGAGGGTAGTGTAGACTAATGTTCTACATTGGTTGGAGGCGTTGGAGATATACTATTTTTCGTTCTGCTCTTTATATCGTCGCCTCCGTGACTGGTGTTTTCCACCAAAGGAGGTGACGAAGAAAATGGTGGCGGTTGTCAACAATATTCTACAATTTACAATTTAAATATCTTTTGTCTGTCTATATACAATTATTTACATTATGGAAGTGAGTATGGACACTCAGTATTCGTTTTAACTCTTTATACTTATCTAAACATAAAAGATCCTCGCTCTCTCTGTTTCCCCCCTCTCTTAGTCTCCCCCTCTCTCTTTCTCTGCCTCAGTCTTCCTTTCTCACTCAGTCTCTCCCCCTCTCAGTCTCCCTCTATTTCTCTCAGTCTCTCTCGCTCTCTCTCTCTCTCTTTCTCTGTTTGTCTCCCTCTCTCTTTCTCTGTCTGTCTCCCTCTCTCTCTCTAAGTATCCCTCTCTTTCTCAGTATCCCTCTCTTTCTCAGTCTCCCTATCCGTTTCTGTTTCTGTCTCTCAGACTCTCTCTTCCTCCATCTCTCTCTCTCTCTCTCTCTCTTTCTGTCTCTAAATATCCCTCTCTATGTCCAGGTTATTGTCCGTTGTGCAGGATCTAATGGGTGTGGAACTTGGCCAGACCTGTTCACATAGAAGGAAATAAAAGTTTTTGCCCATGTTCTACATTGTATATACTACAGGGACCAAACCCTGCCTAAACGGAGAACGAAGCAGGATAAGAAGAAACTACCTGCACGAGAATAAACAACGCAAATAGACAGGTAAGCATTCACGATAGACGAAAATCAAAAGGAAAGTTGGGGGGGGGGGAGGTGGCTGAATCCTCTGTCCAGAGGAACCACAAAAACGACTTTATACATACCCTGTTGATAGTAACGGCCACATGTTTTTTTCCCACAAGCATTTGGAATGTGAAAGAAGGGGTACCTAAAAGATGAATTTGAATACGTTACAGAAGCATTTGATCAGATATCCAGAAGGAAAAAAAAAATAAGGATCCCCGACTCGACACTGACAGGACTTTGCCTCACCAGCGGTTTCTTACCTTCCACTGTGTGGGAGTGGGGTAGCGAGTTTCTTATTTCACCTGTCACCAGGCCATTTTATTCGGCTGAGGGAACACCCACACACCCCTGAGCACTGAAAGGGCTAAAGTTGGCTTTGGGTGGGGATCTTGCTTGAGCACCCGATGTCGAGTCTTTCCTGCAGACCGTCACCCTCACGTGACTTGGTCCTCGAGGGCGACGTACAAGGGCTGCACAGAGCCCAAGTCGAGAGTTCAGAACTCTTGATGAGAGGGCTTCTTGCTCGATTCTTAGGGCTCTCGAGGACAAAGCCCATTTTGGGGCCGAAAACTGAAAATTTCTTAAAGAACGGGGTACTCCACCTGTACCCTCTGAAGTGTGGTCAAGTGTTTTTATTTTCATCTTTCAGATTTTTTGTGTGTGGTTTGGACTTTCTCTGATGCGGCCCTAAGCAATTCTTTCTTTTAATTTTGGTTCTTTTCTTTTTAGGGGTTTGTGGACTTTGAGTTTGTTTTGTCGCTATTTCGACATTTAATTTTCAGCCCCTCTCAAGACGCCCCCAACACCGCTTGTACAGTTCTTGGGGTCGATGAAACTTCTTTTTATCTTTTCAACTCTTCTGTCCTTGGGCTTTAGCCTTTCTATTTCGGGACTTAGACACTTGACCAATGTGTCCAAGTCGTCTTTGTCAATATTTTCAAGTTTCGTCACGAGCTCACATGACCAGAGCCACAGCATTGTTCGAGTTCTTCTTCGGCTGTCGTCTTTTGACTTTTCTTCCATTTTGCCTTTGAACTCTTTCAGCTGTGCTATTCTTTTAATTCTGTTTTCTTTCTTTCTAAAATTTTCAACTTTTCTTCTAATTCTTTCAACTTCTTTTCTTTGGGGCTTGGGCTTTCTATTTGGGCTTCTGTTTCGTCTTTCTTTTCGAAACTTCTGGACTTTCGACTTTCTATTTTGTTTTCTTTGGGCTTTTTATAACTTGATATTGGGTCATTCACCCAAGCCTTCAGTTCTTTTTGCACTTCTCTGAGTGATTCTTTCACTTCCTTTTCAGAAGTGATCTGATCCTCTTCTAAGGATCTGGAGTTTCCGTCCTTTCATTCCTCGGGCTTCAAAATCTTCGGCAGACATTTCTTCAGGTCCAAGAAGAAACTCAGGACAGAGTCTCGAGTTCGGTTGGTTAAGGAATTCCTCATCACGACGCCAACAAACCGGCGGACATGGACCGGTCATGACCTCAAATCGGTTAGAGTGAGCGGTCGATCTTGGAAAGTCAAAAATAAAAAAAGGAACAATGTTCACGTTTGCTCTCTCTCAAAATATACATGAAGACAAAATAAAAGATGTTCTTCGTGAAATTTTGATCAAGATCATCTCCGCGGGAGGAGTCCTAAGCTGAACAGAATCGCTTGGAGGCAGCCAAAAGAATATGAGCATTTGTATGTATGCTTACATGCATGAATGTGAGCATGCACGTTTATACGTTATGTGTGTGTCTATGTTATTTACGGGCCTATGTATGTACGTATGTATGCATGTATGTATGTATGTATGTATACGCTATGTGTTATTTACTTTATTTACGAGTGTATGTACATACATCTGTATGTTATTAATATTGTTTTTGTGAAAAGAGTATTTTGGTATTTAGAACTTGAACGGCGTTGCTTGATGTATGATTTGTGTGTAAATGAAATCGCTATTTGTTGTTCTCTTGCTGACAATTTATGGCCACAACAACGAGTAGAGGAAAAAATGAAGTCTTAATTTGATCCTAACGTCCAATAACTCCACTGCTCTGGTAAAAAAAAATAAAACAATAAAATGAAAAAGTAAATGGTAAATGGTAACAGTCACTGCTAGGAATAAGAGAGGAGTACAGGGCCTACCATGGTCTCCCCATCGGCTATGCCCTGGCCAAGAAGACCCATTAAACATTTTGACTTCACCTTCATCCTTGCCCCTATGGGCAAGTGGGCATGAGCGAGACAACCCATTCAGGGGTGTGAGGGCCAGTGCCCATCTTTGCCTTCCCATTGTCACGTCGCTTCGCCCCAAACCAAGAGAAACTCGAGCGAGGGATCCCCTTAAACGGGCAGCTTTCCCGCCCTAACTGAACAAGGCTGTCTGTCGGGCGTCAGCCACCACCACAACCACAGTTAGGTTTACCTGATCAATGGGGAGAAGATCCCACCAGGGCTGAACAAGATCTTATGACGGCAATCATAACACTGAAGGACCACTGTGCAATAAAGGGTTAGGTCGGTCACCGTCCAGTGTCACCACCAAACTTCAGAAGCGCAAGTAATTCGTTCAAACAAAACTGTCCATTGCTATTCACTCCTCCATAATAAAGATTGTATATAATCCCTTATGTTCCTTTCCACTATACAAAAAATTTGTCTTCAAAAACAATTCCTTTGAGGTGCTACTGATATTCACAAAACAACGTCCACAGTGACGACCGGAGAAGAATTGAGCACCATGAGATGCTGAGAGAGAAGAGAACGTAGGAATGAAGGAGACTGCAATAGACCATATGATCTACACTATGCAGTGACGTGTCCCTTACCACCTTTCATCCCTGTCCACAAAGTTATCTCGTCTTGTCTTCAGCGCTCACTACACAGTCACTAAGTCTATTCCATTCGTTACCCATTCTGTTGGCAAACAAGTTCTTGCCTATTTTCTTCTTAAACCCAAATTTACCCAATTTAAATCCAATACTACGAGTCCACCCGTGACGTCTTGATATGACCACCTTGCCTGCAGAACACAGAGCTCTGCAAGTGCATAGGAGAGTTTCACTGTGTGCTCTGGTGGATAGGTACACGTGTAAATGGAACACAAACCGTCTACTTTGGATTTCGTCGTCCCCCCTCAAGGTTTTCACCATAGAGTTCGAGTTACGGGGCCAAGGCAATGGTCTACCACACAGGAGAGAGATTCATCCTCCGGTGCGGCTCCCGACCCTGGACCACGTGATCAAAGGACTTCAAGTTTGAGAGTTTTATTTATTCGGGACTAAGGTCAGCAATCAACATCACATGGTAGGATAAAGGCGATATCACACTGGGCCATTTTTCCTCCGACATTTGGAGCAGATTTGCAGTCCGCAGGTTTCGGGAAGTAATCGGATATGCTGGAGGAAAAGAAATTTCCTACAACATATCAAGTGACATTTTATGTGAATTGTTGAGAAAACAATAGTTTGCCATCGGGATTTTACGACTGAAACAGTGCTGGACGTGGGCAGTACGGCCGATGAACTGAAGGAAAAATAGCCCAGCGTGATAACACTCTAAGACGACGAGCGAGACCATGTTGGATAGGGCGACATTCGAGAGTAATTAAACTTCTACAACTCACAACCATCTGAGGTCTTAAAAGATGCAGTAGAGGAACGGACAAACATAGTCCACCCAGAATAATCTGAAACAGAAATAGGTTATCATTCTGACTCATCCTTACGTCAAACGCAAACATAAAATGGTCAAATAGAAAATAGAATTGACACGACCCTTGATTGGGCCGCGCGGTTGCCCACTGGATAGTCTCGAACTCGTGAACAGGTGGTCGTGAGTTCGATTCCCGAGACCCGCTGCGGGCTATGTCGCGTTGGTTCTTGACAGCTCTGGCCAGGCGGGGAGGCGACCCAACATTTGTCATAAAAAAAAAAGAAAAAAAAACAAAAAAAAAAAAAAAAAAAAAAAAAAACTAGCAGGGTTTTCTCACTTCCCACTCCGTGAGAGTGGAATGGTGGGTTGAGTGACTTATGTGCCTTTAACGATGATAATGACAATCTTAGGCTCCTTTCACTCGGTGAGGCGTCCACGACACGACGTCGTGCTCTCAACAATGCGCGTCTATGAACGGATTCACACGTGATCGTGACGTGTGATAGCGTCCATAAGACACCTATAGTTATTTGAGAACACGGCGTCATGTCGTGGGCGGGGCACGGCGAAAAGTCGAGACGTGTGGAACGATCTGTTTAGACTAAGAAACAGCACCGTAGCAGGTGTCGAGACAGTCTTAACCCTCTTTGCTACGGCATCGTTCTCTGCATAGAATAATTAGTTGGAATGAAATCTGAAGAGAGTTACGACTGTTGTGGGGGGGGGGGGGTTAAGACCTCCCAATCTCACCGAGAAACGTCATCTTGGAGAATATACGTCACCGACTCCACGTATGACGTCATCTCGTCACATCGTGGGTCATCGCACGTCATCACGGGACATATCGTGGGTGTCACCTCCCACAGCTATTAGTTAGCATGATCTAAGAGTAGAGTGAGGGACAATCACATATTCTACACAAGGGAGTCACAGGCTAAATTACCACACACAGAGCAAACAGGCAACAACAATCTTCCCCCGCAGCATCCAAGAGTGGGAATAATCTCCCAGTCTTAATACTTTTAGAAACGAGATCACCCATTACTATCCCCCTCTCCTCAACCCTAAATCCTGACTCTAATTCTGATCCCATTAAATCTTATCCTAACTCCATTCCGGGTCCAAATCCTGTCCTTAGCCTTTGATCCCCCTTCACATTATGCCGTCCATGAGCGGCTCTCTAAAGATTTCCAAACAGAAAGTTAATCGAACCGAATGCGCATAACATTTGGACTAATCTAAAGATAAGCGTGATCGGTAGAACTTTGATATCGACAAGTAAATACATTCGTACATACATACGAACACACTATCTGGATGAAAACACACTATCTGATTAAGATATGTACACATTTCGATGTCTTGTACACATTTTACTAAACAATGCACAGTAACTGAATACAGTGTACATTCGCTAAAAAAAAGTGTCGGTAAGAAATCGTACGGAAATGGACGTAAGTAAACGCTAAACTCTGATACGTTGTTCAAAAGACTTGGAAACTGTTGGTACGCCTTCGAATGGAATTCGTGTCACATTCGTAGCGCTTCTCATTCGACAGAAACCATCAGAGGTAGCAAGTGTAGTTTGGCTATTTGACTAAACATGCCAGTTAGGCACAGCGGAAAAGGTGATAAACCGAGATACTCCCGGAGCAGTGACGTATTCTTATTGATGCTCTCTCATCAGAAGACGGCATCTGTTATACGATGAAAAGAAAATGATTAATTGTTTTCTTTATTTTGAACAAACCCTGTATGAGGTAGATAAGTTTAAAACGGTAGACAGAAGGGGAGACACACTACCAACTGTCTGCGCCTCACCCCAACACTACTGCCTCTCATATCCGCTTGTTAGACTTTTGTTACCTCAGGATTAAGCATTAGCGACTGTTTGCCGTCACCTCTCGCCACATGATACATTAGATGAAATCTGGTGTTCCATCCACAGTTTAGGGGGTTCAGGTGTGTGTGTGCATGTGCGTGTGTGTGTGATTTCAGTAACAAAATATTAACAATTCTTGTCGGTACAAAAATTATTACCTTCAATCTTGTCACATCTTCATGCAAATGCTTATTCTACACCACGTATTCTAACGGGGGGGGGGGGAAGGTAGGGCGCAACTCTGTCACGACTACCAACTGTACAGAAACATCGATTCTGTTGTTTCACTCGACTCCCAACACCAACCGATATTTTTTGAGTGACTGTACGTTTGGAAACGTTCAGTCTCCTTTATACAGACTCCTGAATTTATGAGAAGGATACCCTAAAAAAAAATCTTAGGAAATGAATAGAGGATGTACAATAACTAATAGTCGGTATGTTCATATCAAACTGCTCTGTGTTATAAAATGGCAACTGCTGGAAGAATTGTCAGTAGATAGACGCCATGCAAGACCTTTATAAAATATACAATATTTCGCTTCTTGAATCTTTTTTTCGGGTCCACAAACGCAAAATAAAATCTCCAAGCTATTCATGCATATCAGGGTGGATCGGGCATCGCACGGGGAGCCATTAGTGGAATGTTTACTCTGACCACGCTTTATACATCCGGTTTATACAAATGCTTTAAATTAAATAAGAAAACGTGTTTCGTGTCTTCTCTATAATGAAATATTCAAGAATACTAACAAAGTTATGGAATTGTAAACACCAAACTGGAAAAATGAAATATCTGAAACAAAACGGAACACAAGGAAATGAAACTGAACAAAACAGAATGGAATGGAACGAAACGAAAGGAAAAGAAAAGAAATGATAGGAAACAAAACCAAATGAAATGAAACGAAGTGAAATATTATCGAATGGAATAAAATGAAATGAAGTGAAATAGAATGGAATGAAGCAAAAGGAAACGAAGTGAAACGAAACTTAATTAAATGAAATGAAACGAATCAAAACTAAACGAAACGAAGCAAAACGAAAATAAACATAACCAAACGAAACGAAACTAAACGAAAGTATTTGAAAATGAACGAAACGATGCGAAAAGAACTAGCTGACTAACTAGTTAGCGTCTTAGAGTAACAATGTTGCTTGGAGGTACGATAGATTTTGAAACCTTGTCGGAAACATGATGAAACTGAAACAGATTGCGTCCGTAGTGCTTTGTGAGATTACAGATGATTTTGGGTAAAAACATTATGAGGAAGGATTATCCTGTCGCGCATGCTACATGGTCAAGAGACTAAAAGTCTAAAAGTAAAGTATGAATGCAACAACTGGCACAATACGGGAATACATGAGGTACAGCAAAAAAAAAAAAAAAAAAAACGAGGGGCATATCAAGCGATGCAAAAGAATTTTTAGAAATGAAGGGCACAAGACTAAATCTGCAGACTTGGAGGAATTACCGTCGCTTGCTTGTGGTGGAGGGTAACAAACGAGTGAAGACAAATGATCACAAAGAAACTGTACATTATAAAATAGTTTTGGTTATATTGCGGTATCAGGACACTGTCAGGCCAAGTTAAGGTACAGTGAGAGACAAAACTACCTTTTTTGGGTTTGTCCGAAGACAGATGAAACATAGCGAAACATTATGAGAATCGGCTAGAGACGTTAAAAGCACAGTTGCAAAGCCTGAGTAGTTGGAATTGTCTTAAGGTGACGGCACACTAGGCTAGCATGCTACTTGCTTTTGCTATTTCTAGAACAGTTGCACAACGTGTATCTAACATTCACATAGATTTACTTTCTCCTCGTCATTCAGGTTCTCACTATATGACGTACGAGTAATTTGACATTTAGAAATTTGAAAAACAAAATATCTTTTCCGAAGTCATTTCTCCTCAAACGAAGTAGCAAAAGCAAGTAGCATGTTTGCGAGAAATGCCTACAAGTGTGCCGCCACCTTTATTCGGTAAATATTTCGAAACTGCCGAACCTCTTTTCACTCTTAATCTTAGATAGTAAGTAGATTATAATGAAGAAATACTTTTAAGTCTTTAGCCGGTTCTCGCAATGTTTCGCCATTGTTGTTTTATCTCCGGACAAATCTGGTACGATTCACTGTACATGTTACAAACATGTTATTACTCACCTAATAATATATGTACCCTCTTTACATAACGTCGTAAATGCTCCTAAACTGTTTCGGTACAAGATAATCTTACCTCATTCCGATACACCAACTCACGTTGTTTGCAACCAAGAAGAAAACTAGACATTGATAGATTCAAATACACAAGTGAATTTATATAGTGATAGATATTGTATATAGTACACACACACACACAACTTGCACGTGCACACACGCACAATCAAACACACACGCGTATGCACACGCACCCGCACGCAAATACACACACGTGTATGTATATATATGTATATATTAATATATATATATATATATATATATATATATAACGTACATATACATATGTGTACTGTATATACACATGTATAATTTCTTCCTCGAGCACTTTGAGTGTCAGTGTCCATCGACTTGTATCTTGAGCTTATCCGGGTCGTTTCTCTCTCCAGCGACGGACAGAAGCCCTGACCGGGGCTTCCGTGGTCGCCTTGGGACTAGAAGAAAGAGACGACGACTCCGGCACCACTCGAGGAGCTCTTTCAGTCCCCCGATCCTCGAGGTCGCAGCCAAGGTGGTCGGGGATCACTGCGACCGAGAACCTAAGAAGAGCTGCAAAGGAACTAGGCGACTGGGCACAGGAGCCTCGCCGTTCTTCCAGGAAGGATCCGTCAGCGCGGAACGACCAACTGGAGCCAAAAGGGCGTAAGAAAAAAATCGAGGAAAAATAGCAAAATCACAAAATAACTGAAACTAAAAAAGAAACTGTCGACAAAAAAATAAAAAATAAAAAAGGAAAAAAATATATATATAAAAAAAACGACTTCGCCGGGCAAAAATATATAAAAAGCGTGTTCCATCAGCTGAATAAAATCGCCTGGCGAATGTCCTCAATATAGACAGAAAATCATCCCCGACCTTTACGGGTTCCATAGTTTTTAGATGGAAAAAAAAAAAAAAAAAACGATGGCAGCCTCCTTCTTCCTCCTGGCGTCATTTTTTCTTAGACGAGTCCGTCTCTATCTTTAGTTTGACCAAAGCCTCCATCAGGTTTGTTGGCCGAGTAGTGACGTCACGGCAAAGGAGACGACCGATTGGCCGAGAACGGTGACGTCACGGCAACGGAGACAATTGACTGGCTGCGAGTGAAGTAAGCTCGCCCTAAGGGCCAGGTCCCCCGAAAGGCATGGCGCGAAGCGCCCCCTTGTGAAACGAGCAGTGCCATAGGTCATGCACCCATGGCGAAACCGGCGCTTGTTCTTAAAAAAATCTTTCCTTATATAAATCTTATATAAATCCTTGGAAGGATAAGATTTATACAAGGAAAGTTTTAAGAATACCACTGTAAGATTCTTACGGTGGTATTCTTAACAAAAATGCTTTCCTTATATCAATATTTCCCTTCCAAGGATTCATATAAAATTTATACAAGAAAAGATTTTTTAAGAATAACACCGTGAGTCTCATCAGGCACCCCCATGACGTCACACTTAGGTCACGTGTAGCCATGACGTCACATTTAGATCACGTGACCCCACGACGTCACATGGTTGTGTAGGGTATCTGTGGATACGCGTAATATTGATGGGAGACAACTTTTGCCCCTCTACTTCTTTCGCAAATTTAGCCATCGTTGCCACACAAGGACGGAGTTCAAAGTCGTCTCTGGATACAAGGGCACTCGTATGCAGATTTAGACGCTACTAACACCAAACTCTGGCCGTGGGATGGACACACACACACACATATGCACAAATAAACACATACACACTGTGTGCACACACACACACACACATATGCACAAATAGATACACACTGTGTGCACACACACGCAAATATGTGCAATTGTGCATACACAAACATGCATGCACAGATACACACCACATACACACACACACACACATACTCGCATTCATACATTCGCACACACAGACTGACATACATACACACACACACACACAGCTTTGTGCACACACACACAAACATGTGCAATTGTGCATACACACATGCATGCATGCACAGATACACACCACACACACACATACACGCATTCACACATTCACACACACAAACTCACACACACACACACACTTGTTAGTTAGGGAGTTAGTTCGTTAGCTAGAAAGTTGGTCGGTTTAATGCTTGATTGGTTGACTGGCCTGCTGATTGATTAGTAGATAATTCTATTGTTTAGATCATTAGTTAACCATCGCATCTATCCTTGGGGACAATGTCGCACCAAAGAGGTGGTGTAGTAGTGGTGGAAAGGGAGAATAGTGGAAGATGAAAAAAATCAATAATCATAAAAAAACGGGAAGATGATGTACATGGTACCCCAAAAGGTGGAGGATTTTTTTTTAAACAAAATAAAAACTTCTGATGACAAACACAAACACATACACACACACACACACACACACACACACACACACACACACACACACACACACACACACACACACATATATATATATATATATATATATATATATATATATATGTGTGTGTGTGTGTGTGTGTGTGTGTGTGTGTGTGTGTGTGTGTGTGTGTGTGTGTGTGTGTGTGTGCATTTATATTGATCAAACAATTGGTGTCTCAATTCAAAGGAATTTTTAATGTAATTCTCAGAGAGAAAATAATAGGAACAGTTCGGGAGAAATAAAAAGTGAGCACGAGAAAGATCAATAGAAATTGATGTCAAGTTGGGGAAGAGGACAAAGAGGCAAGACATGGAATATAATAAGCAACCTAAGAAAAGGCAAGAAGTTTAGAATGTGAAAAGGCAAGATGGTAAGAAGGTAGGAAGGTAAAAAGGGAAGAAGTCAAGAAGGTAAGAGGGTAGTGTAGACTAATGTTCTACGTTGCTTGGAGGCGTTGGAGATAAACTATTTTTGGTTCTGCTCTTTATATCGTCGACTCTGTGACTGGTGTTTTCCACCAAAGGAGGTGACGAAGAAAATAGTGGCGGTTGTCAACAATATTCTACAATTTACAATTGAAATATCTTTTGTCTGTCTATATACAATTATTTACATTATGGAAGTGAGTATAGACACTCAGTATTCGTTTTAACTCTTTATACATATCTAAATACAAAAGATTCTCGCTCTCCCCCTCTCTCTCAGTCTCCCCTCTCTCTGTCTCAGTCTCCTTTTCTCTCTCTCTCAGTCTCCCCCTCTCTCTGTCTCAGTCTCCCCCTCTCTCTCTCAGTCTCCTCCTCTTTCTCTCAGTCTCCCTCTCTCTCTCAGTCTCCCCCTCTCTCCCAGTCTCTCCCACTCTCAGTCTCTCCCACTCTCAGTCTCTCCCACTCTCAGTCTCTCCCACTCTCAGTCTTTCCCACTCTCAGTCTCTCCCACTCTCAGTCTCTCCCACTCTCAGTCTCTCCCACTCTCAGTCTCCCTCTCGTTGTCTCTCTCTCAGTCTCCCCCTCTCTATCAGTCTCCCTACCTCTCTCTCAGTCTTCCCCTCTCTCTCAGTCTCCCCCTCTCTATCAGTCTCCCTACCTCTCTCTCTCTCTCAATGTCCCCTCTCTCTGTCAGTCTCCCTCTCTCTGTTTCTATCTCTCTCTCGCTCTCTGTCAGGCTTCCTCTCTCTGTCGCTCTCTCAATCTCTCTCAGTACCCCTCTCTTTCTCAGTCTCCCTCTCTCTTTCTCAGTCTCACTCTCTCTTTCTCAGTCTCCCTCCCTCTGTCTCAGTCTCCCTCTCTCTCTCTCTCTCTCAGTCTCCCCTTCTCTCTCAGTCTCACTCTCCGTTTCTGTCTCTGTTTCTGAGACTCTCTCTTCCTCCATCTCTCTCTCTCTCACTCTGTGTCTCTAAGTCTCCCTCTCTTTGACCAGGATCTAATGGATGTAGAACTTGCCCAGACTTGTTCACGTAGAAGGATTTTTTTTTTTTTTTTTTTTTGCCCAGGTTCTACATTGTATATTCTACAGGGACTAGACACTGCCTAAACGGAGAACGAAGCTGGACAAGAAGAAATTACCTGCACGAGAATAAACGACGCAAATAAACCAGTAATCACTCATGATAGACGAAAATTACATACATTTTTTTTGGGGGGGTATGTGTGTGGCTGAACCCTCTGTCCAGAGAAACAACAAAGACGACTTTATACATTTCCTATTGATAGTCACAGCCACATATTTGTTCCCATGAGCATTTTGAATCTTTAAGTGTATAATAATAATAATAATAATAATAAGTTTGAGTACGTTACAAAAGGATTTGACCAGTTATCTAGAGAGAGAGAGAGAGAGAGAGAGAGAGAGAGAGAGAGAGAGAGAGAGAGAGAGAGAGAGAGAGAGAGAGAAAGAGGCTCCCCGACACTGACAGGACAGGACTGGCGGTTTCTTACCTTCAACTGTGTGGGATTGGGGTGGCGAGTTTCTTATTTCACCTGTCGCCAGGCCATTTTATTCAGCTGAGGGAACACCCACACACCCCTGAGCACTGAAAGGGCTAAAGTTGTCCTTGGGTGGAGGTCTTGCTTGAGCACCCGACGTCGATCTTGAGGGTGAGGGCCTTTCCATGAGGTCGAGTCCTTCTTGCAGACCGTCACCCTCACGTGACTTGGTCCTCGAGGGCGACAAACGTGGGCTGCACAGAGCAAGTCGAGAGTTCAGAACCCTTGTTGAGAAGGCTTCTTACTCGATTCTCAGGGCTCTCGAGGACAAAGCCCATTTTGGGGCCAAAAACTGAAAATTTCTTAAAGAACGAGGTACTCCATCTGTATCCTCTGAATTGCGGTTGTTTTTATTTTCATCTTTCAGATTTTTTGTGTGTGATTCGAACTTTCTCTGATGCAATTCTTCCCTTTATTTTTATTTATTTATTTATTTATTTATTTATTTTCTTTTCTTTTAGGAGCTTGTGGGCTTTAAGTTTGTTTTGTCGCTTTTTCGACATTTAATTTTCAGGCTCTGTGAAGACGACCCCAACACTTCTTGTACAGTTCTTGAGATCGATAAAACTTTACTTAATCTTTTCAACTCTTCTGCCCTTGGGCTTTGGGCTTTCTATTTTGGGACTTAAGACACTTGACCAATGTATCTAAGTCGTCTTTGTCAATATTTTCAAGTTTCTTCACGAGCTCACAAGACCAGAGCCACAGCATTGTTCGAGTTCTTCTTCGGCTCTCGTCTTTGGACTTTTCCTCCATTTTGCCTTTGAACTCTTTCAGCTGTTCTTTTAACTCTTCCTGCTTTTCTTTTATTTCTGTTTTCTTTCCTTCTGAAAATTTAAATTTTTCTTCTAATTCTTTCAACTTCTTTTCTCTGGGGCTTGAGCTTTCTATTTGGACTTCTGTTTCGTCTATCTTTTCGAAACTTCTGGTCTTTCGACTTTCTACTTAATTTTCTTCGGGCTTTTTATAACTCATGACTGGGTTATTCGCCCAAGCCTTCAGTTCTTCTTGCACTTCTCTCAGTGTTTCTTTCACTTCCTTTCCAGAAGTGATCTGATCCGCTTCTAAGGATCTGGAGTTTCCGTCCTTTCGTTCCTCGGGCTTCGAAGTCTTCGGCAGACATTTCTTCAGGTCCAAGAAGAAACTCAAGGCCGAGTCTCGAGGTCGGTTGGTTAAAGAATTGCGCATCATGACACCGATAAACCGGCGGACATGGACCGGTCATGACCTCAAATCGGTTAGAGTGAGCAGTCGATCTTGGAAAGTCAAAAATAGAAAAAAGGTACAATTTTCGCGTTTGCTCTCTCTCAAACTATACATGAAGACAAAATAAAAAATGTTCTTCATTTGTTTGTATGCTTACATGCATGAATGTGAACATGCATGTATATATTGTATACATGTATCAATCATGTACCTATACGGTACGTGTGTGCATGTATCTATCTTATTTAGGGTTGTATGTGTGTACATATGTATGCATGCATGTATGTATGCATGTATGTATGTATGTATGCATGTTATGTTTGTATACGCTATGTATGTGTATCTAATCTATTTACCAGTGTATGTACATACGTATGTATATATGTATGTACGTGATTAATCTTATTTTTGCGAGAAAAAAACATTTTCTATGCATTCAGAACTTGAACGGTGTTGCTCGATGGAGGATTAGTGTGTAAATGAAATCGCCTCAACGACCTGTTTACAGTGTACGAGTATCCTGTGGTTCAAATTGAATCAAGCAACAACAACAAACAGATGTATTACATCAACGAGGAGAGGAAAGAAAAAAGGGAAATCTTACATCTGTTGCAGCGTCCAATAACTCCACTACTCTGGTAAAAAATGAAATAATAAAATGAAAAATTAAGTGGTAACGGGTGAACGATTAAGTAAAGTTATACACGTACGAAATTCAATAAAATAAGATAAAATAAAACGAGTATAAAAACAAATAAGAATAAATAAATAATAATCTTGAACAGCACATCTTCCCCCAAGTCCAACTGCTTGACTTGGATTGACAGGCTGGATGAGCGCGTGTCCAGCACAAGGGAAAAAAATCGAATTCCGCAGCCGTTGACGTGAACACACAGACAGACATTCATCCACCGAAATGGGAGAAAGGGGTGCGAGAGACCATTTCCACGAGAGGCAAGTTCGCTGGCCTAGCGGGTTAGAGCGACGCTACTTGCGACGGAGGTCGAGGTGACGGCAGTTCATAAAATCTGCCGCAAGCGAGTTGGACCAAGGGCATGGTTCATTAGATTCTAGGATACAATGTCCTCTGTAAGGGGCATCGTCCTAGCTCCCTGATAGGGGGGAGTTCGCGACATTCAACCGAATCAATCCATCACGACAAGAGGAAGAGAAACTCGTCGAAACATCAACACTGCTGACAGTCAGTTTTAGTGTCACCCTTACGGATCAGCGTTCCTTATAATTGACTCATTTCCAAGCATGCGCCATCACCCTGGTTCTTCTAACCCACACAAACCTAAATCTATTTCATCAGTTTCACTCTTTAAAGTTACGTTTTGTTCGGTGCGATTATCGCTCAACGATGATCGTTCATAAACCAATAATAATCGTAAGACGATTATTTAGAGCACTAATTCTTTGTTTTTGAATGATGGGCCTGGTTTGCTTCCTCAAGCTGCAGAGTACGAAGCTGACGATCATTTCAACCGAACCTACAACCAACGCGCTCACCCAAAACAGGATGCCAGGTAGGAGGCGAGTCACCCGCCATTAATGGCTGTGGTAGTAGCCTAATAATCGCACCGAGCAAGACGTACATTAACAGGAAAAGCCTATTCGCGAGTCTTATTCTGGCCGACGCCAAGCCATTTTATTCAGCTGAGGGAAAACCTCTCTCTCATAAGGACCACACATACAGCATACTACCCTCCACAATCACCCTTACACACGCACAGTCCAAAACCCTTTACCATTCACAGCTCACGGGGTTATATGCTTATGTTATATGGTTATGTTATATATTTATATGTTATATGTTTATGTGTTATATGTTTGTTATATCTTTATATGTTATATATTTCTTATATGTTTATGTTATTTGTTATTTATGTTATGTTATGTTATATATGTTTTATATTATATTATACATTATGTTATGTTATATATGATATATATATCATGTTGTATGTTATGTTATGTTATGTCATCCATGTCATGTTATTTGTTACATATTTATGTTATATATCTATTATATATTACATGTTATGCTAGGTTATATATTTGTTATATATTTTATATATTTATATTATAATAATACTGATAAAATACCAATAGTAATAATAGCAACAATGATAGATTACGTACAAAAACATCCATGTAAGGACCAATAGGTCTGCTGCTTTTCGATTGTCTATATAACATTTTATTTGTCAGATTCATTATGTAACTGCCATATTTTTTGGATAGTATCAAAAATATATACATTTTTGGAAACCTTACAGTTTAAGCAATCAGAAAAACAATGTTTCCATTTGCCCTGATACCTATATGGCCCCCATCTTGGGTTTTACAAAATGGCTGCCGTAAAAAAGGTTTTCGTCAATATCTCAGCTTCTAAATAACAGAAATTTTATCTTGACAGCTAAACCACCATTTTCAAGGCCAACGAATCCAATGGTATCAAAATAAATAGGCTAGATTTATCAGCAATGTTTAATAATGTGCTTACTAAGATGATTCATAACTACATCCCGTTTAAGGACACTCCTCAAATCAGGCTCGCCCAAAATGGCTCGACAAAGAAATTGAAAAAAGTATTGCTAAAAAAGAGACAGGCTTATAAGAAATACAAGTGCTCGGGTGCGGCGAAGGACTATCGAAGTTATGGAATAATACAGAGAGATTTAAAAAAGATAAAAAACGAAAACAACAATACGAAATGAATATCGCTGATAAATCCAAAGATAATCCTAAAGAATTCTGTAGTTACATTAGAGATAAAAAGATTATTAGTAATCACACTGGCTCATTATTATCTGTTGACGGTTAACTTGAATATTAAAGTGAAGGAATGTGTGATTATCTAAACAACTATTTTTGTTCAGTATTCGTAAACGAAATGTCTCAAAATGAACTTGAATCTTGTGAAAAGTCTAGGATGAACCTACTACGGTAAATATAACAAAAGAAAAAATTAAATGGTGTATAGTGAAACTCAGTTATTAAAACATGAGGGCGTGACGGTTGGCATCCAAGAATCTTAAAGGAACTGAAAAATGAGATTGTTGTTACATTAGAAATTATTTTCAAGAAATCCATAATATTCGGAGATGTCCCAA
Organism: Oratosquilla oratoria; assembly: GCF_046742065.1. Taxonomy (NCBI): domain Eukaryota; kingdom Metazoa; phylum Arthropoda; class Malacostraca; order Stomatopoda; family Squillidae; genus Oratosquilla; species Oratosquilla oratoria. The sequence goes on along the minus strand of NC_134816.1, from coordinate 21,186,704 downwards.
GAGAATGGAAGCTAACTAACGTTACTCCTATATTCAAAAAAAGGTGACAGAGAAACCAAATAACTACAGGTCTATAAGCTTGACTTCACTCGTAGGAAAAAATTATTGAAACTATAATCGGAGATGCTATTGAGCATCATTTAGAAAGCAACTGTTTGATAAATGATAGCCAGCATGGATTCAGACGGAAACGTTCTCGCGTGACTAACTTACTCGAATTCTACAACACAGTAATATCAAATTATGACAAGAGAAACAATATAGATTTACTATATTTAGACTTTGCAAAAGCTTTTGATACCGTCCCCCTCGAAAGGCTACTTACTAAATTAGCTTTACACGGAGTAAGTGGTAACCTGCTAATTTGGACTAGAAATTGGTTAAATGATCGAAAATAGAGTTATTTTAAATGACAAAATTTCTAGAGTGGAGTGGAGTTCCTCAGGGTTCCGTTCTTGGGCCACTTCTATTCGTAGTATATATAAATTGTATAGACCACGGACTAAAATCTATTGTCTCCAAATTTGCTGATGATACAAAATTGTGCGGGATGGCAAATGATCACTTCAATCAATTAGATATTCAAGAAGATTTAGATAAATTACAGCAATGGTCTGAAAAGTGGCTAATGAAATTTAACACAAGTAAATGCAAGGTTATGCACATAGGTAAAGATAACAGTAAGTACGATTACAAGTTATTTAGAAATTCGTTAACAAAAGTGGATAGTGAGAAGGATCTAGGGGTAGTTATCAGTAACGATTTCAAATAATCTAGGCAGTGTATTTCAGCCTCTGAGAAAACAAACAAGATTCTAGGACTGATTGCGCGATCTTTTGACTTCAAAAGCTCATCTCTCATTAACAAGCTATATAACGTTAGTTCGTCCACATTTGGAACATGCTGTTTCTGTATGGTTACCGAATCTCATTAAAGACATTGGCAGATTAGAAAAAGTACAAAGGCGAGCCACAAAACTGATTCCAAATATAAAAAATAAATCATTCGAAAATCGACTATAACATATGAATCTGTTTTCCCTAAAAAAGTGTAGACTCAGAGGTGACTTGATACAGGTATTTAAGATTCTAAAGGGGATTGACAACATCAAAAGTGACAAAATTCTTACACTGAATGAGAATCCGACAAGAAATAATGGTTTCAAACTGTCAGGAAATAAATTTAATCTGGATGTGGGTAAAAACAACTTCGCCAACCGTGTAGTTAATGAATGGAATAAACTTTCTGCAGAGGCAGTGCAATGTAATTCAGTTCGAAGCTTTCAGATTCGTTTAGATCATGGGTTCCCAAACTTTTCAGCTCATCGACCCCCTAGTAAAATTTAAGAGATTCTATAGACCCCCAAACTATTGATTCACGAATTATGTCAGTTTATTATTATTGTGTTATTATTGTTGTTAATGCTAGTAATATCATTAATTACTAAAGTTATTATCATTATTATTATCATTGTCCTTTTTATTATTGTTATTATTATAATTCTATTTATCAATAGTGTTATTATCATCATCATTTTGACCCGTTATAAAAGAACTAAATGGCAACATTCATCAAGGCGACGGCGTTCCAATAATGATACAGACACTTTCACATATACATAAGCATAAGTGTTTTAAAATAAACATTATAATTAACCAATAGCTTTAAGATTGATTATTCTTTATTATATTACTATAAGTAATATTCAAGCCCAATAATATTACACAAGCTCGTCATTTTGATGTCCATTCACGATGTGGTTGTGTGTATGTGAGATTCTCCCTACATGCACAGAATGGGGAGGATTTTCGACGACTCAGAGTGAACTGACATGGCTTTTCTTTAAGTTTAGACTTCGGTTGGTTGATTATTCTCACTCTTTCGGTACGGGAAGAGAACAGGATCATTTCATGCTAACCATCTATTTTTAAAGACTGCCTTTCGACCCCATAGTAAGTTACTGACCCCTTTCGACCCCCTAGCAATCTACTGACCCCCTTTCGACCCCTTGGATGGTTTCATCGACCCCCTAGCAATATACTGACCCCCTTTCGACCCCTTGGATGGTCTTATCGACCCCTGGTGGTCGATATCGACCACTTTGGGAACCTCTCTGGTTTAGATAAACATTTAAGCAAGATGCTGTAATGACTGCGGTTTATTCTATATTTGATTATTTGTTTGTTATTGTCTGTTTATTTATTATTTGCTTGATTTCCATTTATTGTTATTTATGTCAGTTTATTATTATTTACTATTTACCTGTTTATTATTTAACTATACCTATGTATCATTTATTTTATTTATTATTGTTTATATTATAATAAAAAAAAATATTTATCTATATTTTTTTTTCATCATTATATATTTTTTTGCATCCGACCTAGTTATAGACCAAAAGGCCTCCTGTCGGCATGCTCCGCCTTTGTAATCCTTTACAATATATATATATATATATATATATATATATATACATATATATATACATATATATATACATATACATATATATAAA
>NC_134816.1:21126689-21179189 GCF_046742065.1 Oratosquilla oratoria | reverse complement strand
TGAGCTGAAGTCTCCACAGTCCTGTTCACATGAAGTCACTTTGCTGACGAAATCGAGATTTTCTAGAGTGAGCCGACGAGACAGAGGGTGGAGAGTGGACACCTGAAGGGGCAACAAACGGAACAATACGAACTTAGTATAATCCCAGTATCTCTTAATCAACATTTTATCCTTAAAGGTCTTCTCTTTGGTTGACCATCCAGTTTTATATTGTTGTAGAAGATTACGCATGGTTATTTATATGAATTGAATGACTAGTCAGTCCAGGCGTGGTGATTCCATGCGACCTCATATAACGCGACTGCTAAAAACACGGCAAGGACCTGATGGTCGCCGATCCCATCACGTTCCCGCACCAAGTGCCATGACTCTGAAGAGTTACGAGACAGCACGCAGAGGATTTCATGATAGTAACGGTATCAGTTGAGCAGTAGGCGTCGCTCAAGTCAGGTCAACTGGGGCAGCTGCTTCAAACTGTGAGATGGCGAGTGATTGTGTTTTAGTGATCAGCGTCGAAGAGGTACAATCTCTACCCAATAAAATTGTTGCCTTACAGAAGACTGTTGAAGACCTTAGAGAGGAGAATCGAGTTCTTCGCTGGAAGACCCAAAACACGGACGACAAACCATGCTTGAAACCTGCGTGGAAAAAGATGACAAACAGAAAACAATGAGAAGGTATAAAGTCCTGACCAGACCCGCTTGAATGCAGAAATTCATTTCAAGCTCTCCTGGGTTTACAAGAAGAAACGAAGAAAATGCCGGAAAAGAAGAATAGGGCAGTCGCTACATCCCTGCCCACAGGTAAGATTTTGCTTGTAGGAGATAGCCAGGTGCGGTGTTTAGACAGGGCCTTCTGCGACAAAGATAATAAGCATAGGACCTAGGTGTGTTTCCTCGAGCGTGGGTACATGATATTAGAGACAGGATTGAAGAGTGTATAGTCGAGGAAGGTGTGAAACCCATCGTTTGTTTGAGTGCTAGTGGGAATGGCATATGTAAGTTAGGGATGTGCTAGATAATATCAGGAATAAGTAAGGGGTTCCTGTTGTATATGGAATCATTCCGAGGTGTAGAGTTGGAGGAATGTGGCATTCTTTGGCTATTGCAATGAATTGCCGGCTGGCAAAATTTTGTAAGGTCAATGGATTGGCATTTGTCGACAACTGGGATCGGTTTTACGGAAAGAATCACCTATATACAAAGGACGGGGTGCACTTGTCGCCCAAAAGATTTTGGCTCCTTGCTGAATCCCTTAAGCGAGAAGTAGGCATCCTGCAGTTTTTTTCGGGTAGATTACGTGGGAGTCGGGGGAGGGGGTGAGTATTGGAATATAGTTTATGCAATAGAAACAGCTCACACGAGGCCCAACTACACATGCACATACACACAATCACAGACACACGCACTAATTCAATCAAAAATTCTAGCACATTTAAAGACCGGCTAACTCTGGCTATCATGATTGAAAATTTAACAAATCCAGCTGTTGCAGTCTGATGGAGTCAACAGGATCTATATATAAAGACGGAGCTAAGTAATACTCATTCGGCGTTTGGTGAAGGTGGAGGATTTATATCATAATGAGTAAGACTGTAGAAAGTATCACTCTCCAGTGTCCATTAAAATTAAATAGTGACAAATGTTCGTCTGTTATATCTTCTTTACTTAATGCGAGGTCAGCCTCATTATTGGCAAGACTGTCTGGTCCTGAATATTTGCCCAGGTAGAAATATTGACAAAGTCTAGTAAGTCATGTCCTCTGATAGTACCAAACTGGCAATAGGCTCTAATAGTAATTCTCAGCCGAATCCAGGTGTTGATAAGTTCATTTCCAGGCTACTGCTCATGACAGTGAGTTCAACTCAAATCCAAAAGAAAGGGAATGGAAATAGAGAGACAGTAAGAGGGCTGAAAATGAAAGGAAAGGCAAGTGAAATGAAAAGAAACAACGGGAATGAAAACAAAAACAAGAAAATGAAAATGAAGGGAAAAGAGGAAATGGCAAGTGAAAGGCTAAAAAAATCTAGAAGGGAAGGGATGGCGAAGTAAATGAAAGGGAAAGACGGACTGACGCTGTTGTGTGGCTACCAGATGTCCCTGGTAGCATCTGGTAGCTACGCAGCAACGTCAGTCCGGACTCGTTCACGGGTGCGCAAAATAAAATGATGATCCTAACTCCCTCGAACTGGAGTGAACGGCAAATACGAAATACTCAGCATTTATTGGTGTTCCTTCAGTTTCGTGACTGATGACGGAGAGGCTTTAAATGTCGAGTACGAGGTCGACCGTCGAGGCTTCTTACCTAAAGGGGAATACATGCCCCTGCAGCTTGCTCTTCCATAACATCTTGTTCAACCTTTCCAACGAAGCCATAAGTGAAGGATTCCTGTGCTTTTGTGGTAATGAGGCACATCTTTTGTGGTAATGAGGCACATCCCGATCCTGCACTAGGTGCAGGATCGGGATGGGATTGGAGACCATCAGTCCCTTGCTGTGCCTTGGCAGTCGTGCTATATGAGGACGCACGGAACATTTCCTGCAGACGTGTCAGTTCGTCATATAGTCAGTTTGTCATTCATTGAGTCAGGCCGTTAGTCTGTCAATGAATCAGTTAGACTGTCACAAAGTTACCCAGCCAGGCAAGCAGTCATTCAGAAAATCAGTCCCTTGTCATTTGTGTAAACAATTGTGAGTATCAATCCCGTCTCCACTTCTTTGTATGTTATAGCTAGAATATAATCCATAATTATATACATGATATGCATAATGAAGACACAAGCTAATAGATATAATTCACAATGAAATGGAAAATAGTTTTGTTCCAGATAAAACCGTATGTTCCAGAGGTTTCGTTGCAATATAATATTTCAATTGTGGGATAAAAAATGAGAGCTGAAAGGTCAACCAAAGAGCAGATCTTGAGAGATAAAATGTTGATGGAGAAATACTTGAATTACAATAAGTTCCTATTGTTACAGTTGACGCCTTTTCAAGTGTCCACTCTCCGCACCTTTGTCTCATCTTCTCACTCTAGAAAGTCTCGATTTCGACAGCAAAGTGGCTTCATGTGAACAGGACTGTAGAGACGTCAGATCAGGTTATTAGGAATAAACCGCAGCACTACATTGACATGTATTTGCAAGTAGATGTATACATGTATACAAATATCATCATATATTGACAATGTAACATAAAGGACTTCAGTTTCACTACTCAGACCTTCAACTCTTAGAGGTCTTCCCTGTATAGCAAAATTGATCATCTTTGAGACCCGGATTACAATCAGTACATACATACATACATACATATACCAAGGCTTTTTCCCCCTTACAAGGGAGGTAGCCAAAAAGGGAAAGGCATAAAAACACTCCCACCCATTTCATCCCTAAATACACTCCACACCCCTCCCACCCTCCCTCTCATCTGAGCACCTCCTGGATAACGGGTCATCCCTGCACCCTGCCCACCGCCCTGGGTCAGAAGCAGTGTCGCAAGACACAGTACATCCACAGCCAGGCCGCTTCATTTAATCGGCGACCCCCCCTCTCCGTCCCCCTTTGCATATAAGGAGAGGACGGGGAGAAATCCCTTCGGGCTGCGTCAAAATTTACTCACACATACTACCCCCCCCACCCCCCGCCCATTCCTCCTCATGCAGTCACAACATCATCCATATACAACCATTCTCCACTCACCTCTGTCTTCCGTCCTCTCCCTTCCTTCCTCAACAGACATTCCCCTCTTCCCCAAAGCCCCCTTCACCCCATCCATCCACCTCATCCTAGGACGTCCCCTCATGTTCACTCCCTCCACATCTGCCTTCCATACCTCTTTTACTAGTCTTTCTTCACTCATTCTTTCCATGTGTCCAAACCATCCTAATATTCTTTCATCAACCCTCTCTCCCAAATCCTTTTTCACCCCTGTTCTCCTCCTCACCTCCTCATTTCTCACTCTATCTAGCCTAGTGACCCCCACCATACTTCTCAGACACCTCATCTCAAACACATTCAAACTCCTTCTCTCTTCTTCTCTTATGTTCCACGTTTCTGCCCCATACAGTGCTGTTGGCACAATCACTCCTTCATACAGTCTCCTATTCGCATCCATTCCCAAATGTCTATTTCTCATTACACTCTTTAAACCACCAAGGCATTTACTCGCTTCTCTCAATCTACATTCTACCTCCACCTTCACTCCACCTTTTCCTGCTACACTTGCACCCAAGTATCTAAAACTATCCACTTCCTCCAGTCGCTCTCCCTTAATGTTCACTTCCAGTCTACTGCCACTTTCACCCCTTGTACATCTCATCACCTTACTTTTACCCACATTTATCTTTAGCTTTCTTCTATCACATACAATCAGTACTTATATAAAATGTTCATAGATTTTAGGCAAGCTAACGAAAGTGACAATCAACACTTAATGTTGTGAATACTAGACTACAGTAGTATGGTATCACAGCAAAACTTATTGTTATGATTAAATCATGCTGCAAATAGAATAAATGCATACTGATAATTGCAAAGATGACCTCCTCTTGTATCATTACTGTAGTGTATGCATTCCTTCACCATCTATATTCAATATTCCACTTGAAAGAAAAGATGTTGATGATATATAGGAGCAATGATATTGACCCTCATATGAGGTTAGGACAGATGACTATTAAAGATGTGGTTGCATTTAAATACCTTGGCACTATATTGGAACCAAACATTAAAATGGATTAATACATCAAAGAAAGAATCGTGGTAGGAAATAGGTGAGTAGCGGAATGTGAACACGCACATATTATGGGGCAACCCTTTCGGACTAATCATCTCTCTCATACCTAATCCAACTTATCATCGACTGGAAGCCCTCTTTACACCATTCATCCCCAGAGATTACCGCCTTTCTTCGTCAATAGGCTGTCTCAATTTTCTGAAGGGTTCTGACAATGAGGGCATTATCACATCTTGATATATAGTCCCTCTTTTGAAACGTTCACGTCGATAGAACAATGGTTCCATTTGAAGGAAATGTGTCCCGAAGACAGCCACCCGTAAAATTGACATTCCCGAAGTCCCGCCTAGAACTGCAGGCAGTAGAGGCTCCCATCGTCAAACCAAATTTTAAGATATTCCTGCAAGTCAATGTCGGGTAGATGAAAAGGCTATTTTCTCCAGCATTCAAAAGCCGAACATTTGGATTAGGACGAGGATGAAATACAGTACCTTCGACAACGCCTTGAAGAGGTCTCTAGTCTATACTGTATTTCCAACACTCCTTATATATCATTCGGGTGGCAAATATTTCATTGCACATACACCTAGGTCCTCGCTCTTTATTTTGTAAGAGAGACAAAGACAGAGAGAGAGAGAGAGAGAGAGAGAGAGAGAGAGAGAGAGAGAGAGAGAGAGAGAGAGAGCGAGAGAGCGAGAGTTAAAATATGTGTGTGTGTGTGTGTGTGTGTGTGTGTGTGTGTGTGTGTGTGTGTGTGTGTGTGTGTGTGCGTGCGTGTGTGTGTGTGTATGTATGTGTGTGTGTGTGCGTGTGTGTGTGTGTGCGTGCGTTTGTGTGTGTGTGTGTGTGTGTGTGCCTGTGTGGTTCTGTGTATATGTGTGTGCGTGTGTGTACATAGATGGACAGAGAGCAGGAGCGGGAGAGGGGAAGGTAGGAAGGAGAGGGAGAGAGAGGAGGATGGATTAATAGATGTGAAATTAAGTAGATAGACAGATAGATAGATAAATGTAGAGATAGAGTGAGGAAAAGAGAGAGAAACTGAGAGAGAATGAGAGAGAGAGAAAGAGAGAAAGTGCTGACAATATGCAACATGAGAGTGATACAGAACTGAAGGAGGAAGAATGACAAGCGAATGTAATTAGAAAATCAGGCTCTGAGTATATAAGAGGAAGGCCTAGGCTTGTGAGGCAGAACACTGGAATCCTGCTGCTGCTGCTGCTGCTGCTGCTGCTACCGTTACCACTATGAAAACCTCTACGCGCTACCTCGTGAGTCTTCAGAGTCATGGCATTTGATGTGAGATCGGGATGGGATCTGAGACCATCAGGCCCCTGCCGTGCCTTGGCAGTCTTGTTATACGTGGCCCCATGGAGTAGACGTGTCAGTCCGTCATGTCGTCAGTTTGTCAGTCATTGAGTTAGGCCATCAATCTGTCATTCAATAAGATAGCCTGTCAGAAAGTTAACCAGAAAGGCATGAGGCCACCCAGAAAATAAGTCCCCATGTCATTTAGTGACTCGTTTAACCTGTAAATTACTGTCCCTTTCTCTTTAATGTTTGAAGGTTGTCTTGTTGCTGTGCTGCGTACTGTCGGTTGAGGGCCACCCAGGCTTTGCCCATTCCCTAGTCAAAGACGAGCGAACAGTGATCACTGCTGAGGGGAAACACACCTTGGACATCGATATCAAGAATGGGGAAAAAAGGAAGGAAATTGGCAAGCAGGACGATGGACAGTCCTTCTCGGGCTCTTTCGGGTGAGTAATACCACAGTTTGAGCTCATGCGCGCACTTGAACACTCACGCAAACACAAACACGCTCACACACACACACACGTACACACGCAGGCGCGCAAAAAGAAATTATGTTCCTAATTCTCTCGAACCGGAGTGGTTGGCAATGCGAAGTACCCATCATTTCTTGGTGTCATTTTAGTTTCGTGACTGATGACGGAGAGGCCTTCGAGACCGTGTACAAGGCCGACCATCGGGGCTTCTTACCAAAGGGGGAACACCTTCCCGTGCCGCCCGCCCTTCCCTACCATCGCGTTCAAAGCCACAAGTGAAGGATTCCTGTGCTTGTGCAGCAATGAGTCTCAGTGTCAGCGAGATCGCTCTCTGTAAACAAAACATCCGGACTGCCAGGGATCAGCCGAGTTCTTCTACACCTCAAAAATATGAGATTGTCTCTTCTCTTCAATTGTACCATTAACAGTTCCTCTATGAATGAGAATAAAACGATGGTCGATTTCCCACCCACTGCTAGTGTCTGGGTGCCTGCCACTCTTGTTCAAGAATAAATCTGGATATTTGTTCAACATTTATGACTCTTTTCGTCTGTCTCTTATCTTGCTTAGGAATAAAGTTGCTTTTCGTGTAAACCTTTGTATCACTTCCGTCTCCACTTGTTTGAGTGTTGTAGCTAAAATATAGTCCAGGATTATATATATATATATATGTGTATATATATATATATGCATATATATATATATATATATATATGTATATATATATGTATGTGTGTATATATACACATGTATATGTACATATGTATATATATATATATATATTCATATTCATATCTATATATGTGTGTGTGTGTGTGTGTATATATGTATATATATATATATATACGTATGTATGTATGTATATTCTACCAAATACAACCATATGCTACAGAGAGTTTGTGGTAATATTAGATTTCAGTTGTGGAGTTTAATATGTGAGCTCGGCTTCGACCAAAGAGCAGATCTCTAAGGATAAAATCCTGATGAAGAAATACTTGGATTACAATAGATAACTATATTTACGGTCGACGTTCCTTCTTGTGTCCATTCTCTACCCGACCCCCTTGTGTCGTCTGCTCTCTTTGAAAAATCTCGATTCCGACAGCAAAGTGCCTTCATATGAACACGATCCTTTCCTGTTATCTACCACCTTGAGTGGACCGTAGAGACGTCAACTCAGCTTATCAGGAATAAACCCCAGGACTATATTTCACTGTATTTACATGTAAATGTATACATATATATACATGTATACAAATATCATCATATATCGATAATGAAACATAAATGTCTTCAGTCTCAATACTCAGACCTTTAACTATCAGAGCTCTAGGACGACTCTTCCAATTGGACTATCTTCCATGAAAAAATCAACTCTGATAATCTTCGAGACTGCAATGTCTCTCTTAGATTTCCCAAAAATGCAACTAGCTACCTTTGGCGACCATGGCAGACAAACAGCTTTCTCTTCCAATACTCAGCTGGCAACCTTAATAACCACCACTGGATTGACTAGTCATTTAATTCATATAAATAACCATGAATAATCTTCTACAACAATATAAAACTGGATGATCAACCAAAGAGAAGATCTATAAGGATAAAATGTTGATGGAGAGGTATTGGGATTACAATAAGTTCGTATTGTTCCGTTTGTGACCTCTTCAGGTGTCCACTCTCCACCCTCTGTCTCGTCGGATCACTCAAGAAAAGCTCGATTTCGACAGCAAAGTGGCTTCAGGTCAACAAGACTGTGGAGACTCCAGCTCAGGTTCTCAGGAATAAACAGCAGCATTACACTGACATGTAGTTGCATTTAAATGTGTACATGTATATAGATATCATAATATATCGACAATGGAATATAAAGGACTTCAGACTCACTACTCAGACCTTTTTCGATTAAGGGAATCAGCAAGGAACCGAAATCCTCTGGGCGATAAGTGCTCCCCGTGCTTTGTATATAGATGATTCTTACCGTAAAACCTATCCAGTTGTTGATAAATGCCAATCCATTGGCTTTACAAACTTTTGCCAGCCGGCAATTCATTGCAATAGCCCTAGAATGCCACATGCCTCCAACTCTACACCTCGGAATGATTCCATATACAACAGAAACCCCTTCCGAAACCGCGCAAATAATCCATCACTCCCTAACTTACATATGCCATTCCCACCACCACTCAAACAAATGATGGGTTTCACACCTTCCTCGACTATACACTCTTCAATCCTGTCTCTAATATCATGTACTCCCACCTCGGGGAAACACATCTGGGTCCTACGCTTATTATCTTTGTCGCAGAAGGCCCTGTCTAAACACTGCACCTGGCTATCTCCTACAAGCAAAATCTTACCTGTGGGCAGGGATGTAGCAACTGCCCTATTCTTCTTTTCCGGCATTTTCTTCGATTCTTCTTCTTGTAAACCCAGGAGAGCTTGAAATGAATTTCTGCATTCAAGCGGGTCTGGTCAGGACTTTTTACTTTCTCTCTGTTTTCTGCTTGTCGCTTTTTTCCACGCAGGTTCCAAACATGGTTTGTCGTCCGAGTTTTGGGTCTTCCAGCGAAGAACTCGATTCTCATCTCTAAGGCCTTCAACAGTCTTCTGCAAGACAAAAATTTTGTTGCGTAGAGATTGTACCTCTTCGACGCTGATCACTAAAACACAATCACTCGCCATCTCACAGTTTGAAGCAGCTGCCCCAGTTGATCTGACCTGAGTGACGCCTACTGCTCAGCTGATACCGTCACTATCATGAAATCCTCTGCGTGCTGTCTCGTAAGTCTTCAGAGTCATGACACTTGGTGCGGGAACGTGATGGGATCGGCGACCATCAGGTCTTTGCCGTGTTTTTAGCAGTCGCGTTATATGAGGCCGCATGGAATCTCTCCTACAGACGTGTCAGTTCGTCAATTAATGTGTTGTCAGCTATTGATCCAGGCCGTTAATATGTCATTCAATAAGTTAGCCTGTCACAAATTTAGCCAGCCAGGCAGGAAGCCACTCAGAAAATCAGTCTGTCTGTCATTTAGTGACTCGTTTAACCTGTAAATCACTGTCCCTTTGTCTTTAATGTTTGAAAGTTGTCTTCTTGGTCTGCTGCGTACTGTCGGTTGCGGCTTGCCCAAGCTGTCCCTTTACCAATCCCAAAGACAAGATAACTGTGATCACCGTTGAGGGAAAGCACCCCTTGGACTTCGAGGTCCTGAATCACCAAAATAGGAAGGAATTTGGCAAGTAGGACGATGGGCAGTCCTTTTTGGGCTCTTTTGAGTGAGTAATAGCAGAGTTTGAGCTCACTCGTGCACTTGAACACGCACGCAAACACATAGACGCACACGCACATACACATACTCACACGCACAAACACACACACGGAGCGCAAAATGAAATTATGATCCTAACTCTATCGAACTGGTGTTGTTTCAGTTTCATGACTGATGACGGAGAGGCCTTAAATGTCGAGTACGAGGTCGACCGTCGAGACTTCTTACCAAAGGGGGAACACCAGCCCGTGCCGCCTGCCCTTCCCTAACATCGTGTTCAACCTTTCCATCTAATCCATAAATGAAGGATTCCTGTGCTTTTGTGGCAATGAGGCTCGGTGTCAGCGAGGTTGCTCTTTGTAAACAAAACATCCGCACTGGCAGAGACACTTCGAGTTCTTCTGCACCTCAAAATGATAAAATCGGCTCTTCTCTTCAATTGTACCATTAACATTTTCTTTATGGGCGAGACCAAAACGATAGTCGATTTCCCACCCACTGCTAGTCTCTGGATGTCTGCCACTCTTGTTCAAGAATAAATTTGGATATTTGTTCAACATTCATGGCCCTTTCTCGTCTGTCTCTTATCTTATTTAAAAAATAAAGCTGTTTATCGTGTAAACATATCTGAGTATCATTTTACCTTTCCACTTCTTTGAGTGTTGCAACTAAAATATAGTCCATGGTTAAATACATGAAATACATAATAAAGACATACATACATACATACATACATATACTAAAGGCTTTTTCCCCCTACATGGGGGGTAGCCAAAAAGAAAAAGGCATAGAAACCACTCCCACCCATTTCATTTCCTATATATTCCACTCCCCTCCACCCTCCTCCCTCCCTCTTATTTTGGCACCTCCTGGATGACGGGTCATCCCTGCATCCTGTCCACTACCTTGGGTCAGAAGCAGTGTCGCAAGACGCAGCACATCCACAGCAAGGCCGCTTCATAAATTCGGCGACCCCCCCTCTCCGTCCCCCCATGCAGAAAAGGAGAAATCCCTTCAGGCTGCGTCAATTTTTTTTTCTCATACATACTTCCTCACCCCCCATCCCCCACCCACTCCCTCTCATGCGTCATAGCATCATCTATACACAACCCCTCTCCATTCATCCCTATCTTCTGTCCTCTCCCGTCCTTCCTCCACATCCATCCATCCATCTCATCCTAGGACGCCCCCTCATATTCACTCCTTCCACCTCTGCCTTCCACACTTCTTTTACTAATCTTTCTTCACTCATTCTTTCCATGTGTCCAAACCATCCTAATGCCCTTTCATCAACCCTATCTCCCAGTTCCCTCTCCACCCCTGTTCTCCTCCTCACCTCCTCATTTCTCACTCTATCTAGCCTAGTAACCCCTATCATACTTCTCAGACATTACATCTCAAATACATTCAAACTCCTTCTCTCTTCCTCTGTTATGTTCCATGTTTCTGCCCCGTACAATGCTGTTGGGACGATCACTCCTTCATATAACCTCCTCTTAGCATCTATTCCTAGATGTCTATTTCTCATTACACTTTTTAATCCACCAAGGCATTTACTCGCTTCTCTCAATCTACATTCTACCTCCGCCCTTACTCCTCCCTTTCCTGCCACATTCGCACCCAAGTATCTAAAACTATCCACTTCCTCCAGTTTTTCACCCTTAATACTCACCTCCAGCCTGCTGTCACTCTCTCCCCTTGTACATCTCATCACCTTACTTTTACCCACATTTATCTTCAGATTCCTTCTTCCACACTCCTTCTCAAACTCTGTCACTAACTTCCTCAATCCCTCCTCTGATCCTGCTACAAGCGCAGTGTCGTCAGCAAACAACAACTGGCTCACCTCCCACTTTTCTCCATTTTATTTAATCATCTCCAACCCCTGACCCACTACCCTTGCATTCACCTCTCGCACTACCCCATCCATGTAAATATTGAACAGCCAGGGCGACATAACACATCCCTGACGAAGTCCCATCTTTACCTCAAAGCATTCTCTCTCTCCATTTCTAATCCTAACACAAGCTTTACTACTCTCGTAAAAACTCTTGACTGCTCTTAACAGCTTTCCTCCTATCCCATATATCTGCAATACCTCCCACAGTGCCTTCCTGTCTACCCTGTCATAAGCCTTTTCCAGATCCATAAAAGCCCCAAAAACATCCTTACCTTTTCCCATAGCTTTCTCACATATCTGTTTTACCACAAAGATCTGATCTACACAACCCCTACCTGTCCTAAACCCACACTGTTCCTCACCAATTACTCCCTCTGTTCCTCTCCTAATCCTCTCAATCAAGACCCTCCCATAAGCCTTCCCAACTACACTCAACAAGCTGATCCCTCTGAAACTACTATACTCACACTTGTCACCCGTTCCCTTGTAAAGCGGAACTATACAGGCACTTGTCCAGTCCTCCGGCACTCTACCCTCTCTCAAAGAAACATTAAACAACCTCACCAACCAGTCCACCGAACCGATGAGGTGTTTTCGCTGTTAACAGTATGGGCACCACCAGAGGCAGTGCAAGCGCCCTTTTAAGTGTGGTATATGTAGTGGCCCTCACACCACGGAGACCTGCATCAAGAAGCACAAGGACAATGAGGATACAACGGCCTAGTGCCCAAATTGCAGCAAGACTCATCATGCCTGGAGCCTCTCCTGCAGCTTCCGCAGGGATGAAGCCAAGGCTAACAGGGAGAATGATATATAAGGCCAGAGACGACTGACTACATCCCTGCCTGCCCAGCCCCGTCCCTCGGTGTGGAAACACCCCAGGTAGCCAAGGGAGTCACGACAACACCGTCGCCTGCGATAACAGAAGCAGAGTTCCCAGGGCTCCCACAGCGACCAAGGTTACATGATAGAACCGGGAAGCACTCACGTCAAAAGTGAGGCAAACCAGTGAATAGTTGCCAGATGTCGCTAGCCATTTATAGAATCGTCCTGTTTTCAAAAAAGGATGTGTTTGTTGGATAATCATTTCACTTTGTGTTAAACTAATAATTAACAATTAGACTCTGTAGGTAACGTTTATTCTTGTTAGGTATATAAATTCATATATGTTATTGATGCCATAAAATAGCGCTGTGCAGGAATTTGCAAATAGAAGTACGTTTATATGCAAACATATAGTCACGTGCAGGGAGATTGATACGATGCATTGCATGTAGCTATATAATGTAGGCCCTTGTGGACACTTAGTTGTAAGCCGAGGTATTTAATATATACTATAATAAGGAGCAATGTGCCTCTGTGTATACTTCTTTCTGTGTGTGGTTGTGTACGTAATGTCTGACAAATAAGATACGCCGGAAAAACACAAAGTGAAATGATTATCCAACAAACACGTCCTTTTTTGAAAACAGGACGATTCTATAAATGGCTAGCCTCTTCAGTGCGGGCCTTAAATCTCGCGGGCAGCAGCCAATGCCAGCCGTACGACGTGTCGTAATAATACTCGCATCATAAATATAGTCACCGCTTATTGATCGTTCTCTCTTTCACCTGTGAATTTTGTTAACCATAGAAAATGTGATTACAGACAGATTAGAAAGAATGTCATTATGGAGGGGCGCCTAAAATAAATATAATGAAGGCGCCGATATGGCAGCCTCGCGAATACCAAGGTCTAAATATACAGGTCAGACCGTTTACATTCTTCTGCGCAGCTTCTGACGTCATTTGGCTGAGTCCATTTTCTCTTTGTGATACACTGAAGAAAACTGTGAAACGCCAAGGAAGACAGGAACTATAATATTTTATATAATATATACATATATATATATATATATATATATATATATATATATCATATATATTATATATTCATATATATAGACAGGAACTATAATATTTTATATATATTTATATATATATTTTATATAATATTTGTCAGAATATAACTAATTGCGTGGAGCAAAGCGAGCGAAGGCGACGTCATTTTCGAACGACGGACCAGCTTCAACTGACAGCTATAGGACCCGCTAACCCCACTTTGAACAGCCAGGTGACGTTCACGGGCCCGCTGCGCCAACTCCCTCGAAATTCGGTCGGAAGTGGTTAGACCTTATATTCTTAGATCTTGGCGAATACACTCGCTCCTCATGACGCCTACGTATGCGGCACCGTATGGAAGGGGCTAGCGACATCTGGCAACTATATGTTTGCAGATACACGTACTTCTATTTGCAAATTCCTGCACAGCGCTATCTTATGGCATCATTATCATATTTGAAATTATATACCTAACTAGAACTAGAATAAACGTTACCTATAGAGTCTAATTGTTAATTAATAATTTAACACAAAGTGAAATGATTATCCAACAAACACATCCTTTTTTGAAAACAGGACGATTCTATAAATGGCTAGCAACATCTGGCAACTATTCACTGGTTTGCCTCATTTTTGACGTGAGTGCTTCCGGGGTCCAAATCCTGTCCTTAGCCTTTAATCCCCCTTCACATTATGCCGTCCATGAGCGGCTCTCTAAAGATTTCCAAACAGAAAGTTAATCGAACCGAATGCGCATAACATACATTTGGACTAATCTAAAGATAAGCGTGATCGGTAAAACTTTGATATCGACAAGTAAATACATTCGTACATACATACGAACACACTATCTGGATGAAAACACATTATCTGATTAAGATATGTACACATTTCGATGTCTTGTACACGTTTTACTAAACGATGCACAGTAACTGAATACAGTGTACGTTTGAAAACGGTCAGTCTCCTTTGTATAGACTCCTGAATTTATGAAAGGGATACACTAAAGAAAAAAATCTTAGGAAATGAATAAAAGATGCACAATAATTAAAAATAGGTATGTTCACATCAAACTTTTGTGTTATAAAATGGCAACTGCCGAAAGAATTGTCAGTAGATACCACGCGAGACCTTTACCAAATGGACAATATTTAGCTTGTCAAATACTTTTCAGAGTCCACAAACGCAGAATAAAATCTCTAATCTATTTATGCATCTGTGGATGGATCGGGCATCCCACGGGGCGCCATTAGTGAGATGGTGTTTACTCCAACCACGTTTTATACATCCGATTTATACAATTGCTTTAAGTCAAACAGAAAAACGTGTTTCGTGTCTTCTCTATAATGAAGTACAGGAATACCTCACTATACGACCGAGTGCTATAAAGTAGGTAAAACAAGTGTTGGGTGTATGTAAAAGCCTCAGGAGGGGGTTGACAGGGTCCATGAACACCACATGTAAAACCCACCTCGATATACGAATTTTCGCATTGCGACAAGTCAGCTGAGAACACAACTCAGTTATATAGTGAGGTATTCCTGTATTCAAGAATACTAGCAAAGATGTGGAAGTGTACACACATTTAAGCACAGTAAAACTTATTTGTATTTTTGCATTTTTTAAACTCAAAATTATCAACATCATTGATTATCAGGCCCGTTAACGTAAATGATGTGAACTATATATATATATATATATATATATATATATATATATATATATATATATATATATATATATATATATATATATATGAGTACAAGAATAAGCTGAAGGAGGAGTGGGAGAGAGTGAAGGATAGAGTAGAGTTAGGTGTGGAGGAGGAATGGGGATGGTTCAAGGAGGGAGTCACAAAGTGTGCAAGGATGGTGTGTAGAACAAGAAGGACAGGGGGAAATAGAAGAAAGGGTAGTGAATGGTGGGATGAGGAAACTAAGAAGGTTGTAGAAGAGAAGAAGCGAGCTTTCACAGTTTGGTTACAAAATAGGACGAGGGAGTCATATGAGAGGTACAAAGAAAAGAAAAGAGAAGTAAAGCAAAAGGTAAAGGAGGCAAATAGTAGAGCAGATGTGAAGTGGGGTAACAGTATGACAGAAAATTTTGCAAGTAATAAAAAGACGTTTTGGAAAGAAATTAAAAGAGGAAGAGGAGGCGAATCAAGTAGAGAAGAAAAGGTAAAAGGTGCAGATGAAGAGATGATAATGGAAGAGAAGGCAGTAAGGGGAAGATGGGCAGAATATTTTAGGGAGTTGCTAAATGTGAAGGAGGATAGGGAGGGAAAGATAGTTGCAGTGGGAAATGCTAAGAAAATGACCGTGATGAGTGAGGAAAATGGAGGAGAAAAAAGGAAGGATGAAGTGAAGGCAGTTAAGATGATGAAAGCAGGTAAGGCACCTGGTCTGGATGGATGCCATGCAGAATGTTTAAAAAAAGGAGGTACAGTGATGGTGGACTGGATGGTGATGTTATTCAATGTTTGCTGGAGAGAAGGTAGAGTGCCGGAGGATTGGATGAGTGCCTGTATAGTTCCACTTTACAAGGGAAAAGGGGACAAGTGTGAATGTAGTAGTTTCAGAGGGATTAGCTTGTTAAGTGCAGTTGGGAAGGCTTATGGGAGGCTCTTGATTGAGAGGATTAGGAGAGGAACAGAGGAAGTAATTGGTGAGGAACAGTGAGGATTTAGGACGGGTAGAGGTTGTGTAGATCAGAACTTTGTGGTAAGACAAATATATGAGAAAGCTAAATGAATGGGGAAGGATGTTTTTTGGGCTTTTATGGATCTGGAAAAGGCATACGATAGGGTAGACAGAAAGGCACTGTGGGAGGTTATGCAGATATATGGGAAAGGAGGAAAGCTTCTAGAAGCTGTCAAGAGTTTTTATGAGAGTAGTAGAGCTTGTGTCAGGATTAGAGATGGAGAGAGTGGCTCGAGGTAAAGGTGGAACTTCGTCAAGGCTGCGTTATGTCGCCCTGGCTGTTCAACTTGTACATGGATGGGGTAGTGCGAGAGGTAAATGCAAGGGTAGTGGGTCAGGGATTGGATATGGTTAAAGAAAATGGAGAAAAGTGGGAGGTGAGCCAGCTGTTGTTTGCTGACGACACTGCGCTTATGGCAGGATCGGAGGAGGGATTGAGGAAGTTGGTGACAGTTTGGGAGAGTATGTGATAGAAGAAAGCTAAAGATTAATGTGGGTAAAAGTAAGGTGATGAGATGTACAAGGGGTGAAAGTGGCAGTAGACTGGAAGTGAGCATTAAGGAAGAGCGACTGGGGGAAGTGGATAGTTTTAGATACTTGGGTGCAAATGTGCAGGAAAAGGTGGAGGTAGAATGTAGATTGAGAGAAGCGAGTAAATGCCTTGGTGGATTGAAGAGTGTAATGAGGAATAGACATTTGGGAACGGATGCTAAGAGAAGACTGTATGAAGGAGTGATTGTATTATATATATTATATATATTATATATATATATGTATATATATACATATATATATATATATATACATATATATATATATATATATATATATATATATATATATATATATATATATACAGTACGTACATACATGAATTAGTAGAAATTTACTAAGAAATAAATAAACAAGTACAAGCATAAATGAATAAACAAGAGAAAATCACGTCTTTGATACATATGAAGTTGTAAACATCTATTAGTGAAATTCAAATAAATGTGTCTCTTGCGCCAAACAATAGTACCTCAGTTATATAAAGCCTCGTTGACACGGGACTAGTTTAGTCGCTAGTGCTAACTGCAAGTTAACTCACTAATTTGGTAAGTCTTAAGACTAGGACAGTCTGGAGTCAATTTTACTAACTTTACGTTGGCAAGCAGTGGGGTAGTTTACGAGTTGCTTTCAGCACTAGCAGAGCGGCTATTACTGTAAACTAGGCCAGTGTCAACCAGACTTCAAGAAGACCAGATCAAACAGGATATTTGCTCTCACGTTAATGCCAAGACAGCGTGGATAATGTGTGTGTGTGTGTGTATTCACTTGGTCTTTGGATCACGTGTTGGACTCGTGATCGACAGCTACTTCCCTCCTGGAAGAGAACTCAGAGCTCGTAGGCTCGTGTGTGTGTGTTTCACCACCACCATATGACTGACCTATGGGTAATGCACACACACACAAACTCCCTGTCCACGCGAATTGGAGTAACGACTCGCAGCACAGCGATACTGAAACTATTTCAGCCTTGGGCGGGATTCGAACTCGGACCTTCGTAGTGTCGGCTGCGAACACTACCACCGCGCCATCGAGTCGTATATATATATATGTATATGTGTGTGTGTGTGTGTGTGTGTGTGTGTGTGTGTGTGTGTGTGTGTGTGTGTGTGTGTGTGTGTGTGTGTGTGTGTGTGTGTGTGTGTGCTTGCTTGCGCAGGAGATAAAATAATGAACAGAAATGCAATGCCAACACTCACCACCTTTGGCGTTGTCCTGACGAAGTGACGACGACGGAGTACCTACAAGTGTAAACATGTTCTCGCACACTACTAGAGGATGCCATCCCCCAACCTTCCTCCCTAAGCCCCTTCCCAACTACTTTATGAGAGAACACGGGGTTCTGCCGTCGTCTTTTAATTGCCCGAGGTACAATAATAATCAGACAGTCAGCATCCGTGACGACGACCAGAATTATCTTTAGAATATGAAGTACCGAATTACTAAATATAGGTTAGGTTAGGTAGGTTAGGCTAGGTTATATTGACAGATTATCATAATTTTATTTATTCGACCACAGCATCTATCAAAAACATGGCGTATCATTCAACCGCAACTTTTTTATTATTGATTTCAGCCAAGAAAATAGCATATATTACATTGATGCATTATAATTTATAAAATTAATTAATTTTCCATTCCTATATTACGTAGGTGTGCACTTCTAAAAATTTACCGAAAAAATGATCAAATATTTGACCGGTTTTGGTACACACTTAAAAAGGATGCCCACCCCCTGTCCTAGGCCAATGTATTCAGCTACTGAAGGCCGGCTACCGAAAGATTCCATTCAGCTGGTGGACCATACCTTCCTTCCGCTTGCTGCGTTTAGTAATCAAAGTTATTTTTCTAGGTAACACCAAGCTCACTAGATGATCCCGTTTGTGAAATATTGTCCTCTAGGAATTTTACTCTAGGTAATTACACTGGATTCTTTAAACTTGAGGGAATTTTCTGGACGTTTGTCATGTGTCTCTAAGTATTTGCAGTGTTTCGTACTTACCTTAGCCGGCGTGTCGTTGACGACGCCGCTCTGAGCGAAGAAATTCGGGACTAAATTTCATTACAATACACTCGATTGCATCAACACACAAACACAAATTATATATACACTGTTTCTAATGGTTCCTACCGATATTTATCGCTTAAAAATATCTGTTCACTATACATCCCTCCATAGCAACGGTTATTATTAAAATGAACGGTACACGTGATCTAAACAGTCTTGACCAATCGAAACAACGAGAATCTATGCGGTAATGCGATTGGTTGTCGCTGTAATGTCGACAATGCAATGTTAACATTGTAACTTATCGACATGTAATATTTGTATATAAATGAAAATAAGTGTTCGGTTGATAAGTATTTTCCTATCGTTATTAATTTAAGAAAAATACTTATCAACGATTGAGAGTAAGCGTCAGATTGTAGATTGATCTTGGTAAATCGTGTAAGTACACCAAGACATAATATGGTCACCACAAAAATGTTAACGTAGAGTTTTCGCTAGCATTTACTTTTATGCTTTTTGTCAGAAATAACAAGCAATACTTTAATTAATTTCATACACATTATATTATATGCATATGCGTTGTTATATGCATGCAGATAATTGTAGTAGCCTAATGCTCTGTTTATTACATATACATGGCAAAATGCGTAAGACAGCAAATGGTCTTGGCAAAATATAGGATAATTGTTAACGGACTTGTGGACGCTTTGATGGCGACAAAACATGTCTCCTGATAAAGTAGATGGCATTTCTACCAATCTGTTAAATTTTGTTGTCTGCCATTCGGCCAGTTTTACGTCTTATATAGTGTGCAACTACGTGGACTGATTCGCATATCTTTCGAATACAGACCGGCCAAGTTTTTTTTTCAATGAGAGATAGAATGAAGAGACAAGTCATGATGCATTGTTATTTTTTCATAATACTTTTACTATGTCTTCAGCAGTGGGTACTAGGGATCACAGGTGTAGGATGCTCAGCTGGAAGTGTATAAATTATTATTGTCTTGTTGAAGCCCTGAACATATCTGAATAGTCTAAGTTGCAACTATTATTTCGTGATGAACTAGTTTCCTGACTATTTAAAGTATTTTAAATCTATTTAAATACATTTAGTACTTCTTGACTTATGTTGTTCATTCTAAATTTATGGAAATATGGATGGCTTCCTGGAAGAGGCTCATGCCTGTGACTCCAGATCAACATTTGCAACTTGTGGCAGCGTGTGGTGAACTATCTTTCCTTTATAATCGTACTTCAGTTCTTGATTAAACCAGAGTTTATCAAGCCTGACCTCAAACTGGTTAACTGATGTTACTGTGATCACCCACTCAGACAACTGATTCCAGTTATCTATCACTCTACATGAGAACTTAAGAATGAAGGAGACTGCAAGAGACCATAAGGCCTACACTAGGCAGCTCCATATCCATCATCACCTGTCATCTCCATCCATAAAGTTGTCTAACCGTTTCTTAAAACAACTGATAGTTTCAGCGCTCACTACATGGTTACTAAGTTTATTCCATTCGTCGACCACCCTATTCTTGCCTATTCCCTTCTTAAATCTAAATTTGTCCAGTTTATAACCATTACTGCGAGTCCTGCCCTGTTGTTTTAATCATTACTGCGAGTCCTGCCCTGTTGTTTTAATATGATGACCTTGATTGCATCACCCTTGTTAAAGCCTTTGATCCACCTGAACACCTACACGGGAACGCATACTTCCTTATATCCAACCGTGATCTTGTCTTAAAAAGTTTCAGTGAATTCCCCCAACTGATGCTTTCTTCTCGAAGTTTCAATATGCCTTGACTACATCCCCCATCATATTTTCCAGTATCTTGTATGTCTCTATTAAGTCTACCCGTGCTCTTCTGTATGTCAACGTTGGTAGGTTCAGTTTCCTTAGTCTCATAATTAAGACCTTTGAGTTCCGGCACCATCCTTGTAGCCCTACGCTGCACGTTCTCCACCATCTCAAAGTCTTTAACCAGGTAAAGACTCCATACCTGGTTAGCATACTCCAAATGTGGTCTTACCAGTGCTACAAACAGCGCTTTAGATATTACTGCATCCAACGTAACGAAGGTCCTTCTAATTATTCCCACTATTTTGTTGGCTTTAATTACTTTTTCTGTCAGGTGATCCACACAACTTAATTTATCATTGATTATTACTCCCACATCCTTCTCAAAAGTATTTTTTTTTATCTGTTTCTCCATTTGGTAGCCTCGATCTTCAGTAGTTGTTCTTCCTATTCTCATACAACTACACTTATCCGGATGAAAACTCAACATCCCTTTTTCACTCCATGAATATACCTTCTAGACATCCTGGTGTAATTTCTGACAATCTTCTTGATCTCTTATGCATCTAAATATCTTTGTATCGTTCGCATACAGGTACACTTCACTAACATTTACTATACTATTGGTGAGGTCATTAATAAATAAGACAAACAACAATGGTCCGAGAACAGACCCCTGTGGCACTCCACTTGTCACTGGGTTCCATCTTGACATTTCACCCTTTAGCACCACTCTGTCCTCTTTGCGGTAGGAATGCTACAACCCATTCTAAGTACTCCTTTCCAATTCCATAACTACTAATTTTACTTAATAGTCTTCTATGTGCAACTCTATCGAAAGCCTTCATAAAATCACAGTATCTTACATCCACTGTGTATCCATCATCAATAATTTCAGTCCATTTGTCCAGAACCTTTATGAGTCCTGAGATGAAGCCATATTGCTTTTCACTAAATAAGCCTTTGGTTCTCATGTGTGTAATAATCTCCTCTCTTATCTTTGTCTCAAAAAATTTGTAGATTATATTTGTTAAATTGACTGGCCTATAATTCCCTGGATCACACTAGGAACCCCTTTTTAAATATAGGAATAATGTGTACTATCAGCCAATCTTGAAGGAGTTCCTTATGCTTAAAAGGGTACTGATATAGTATTTCTAAGGGCACTAATAATTGTTCCATGGCCATTTTTGTAATCCTAGAGTGAATTCCGTCAGGTCCTGGGGACTTAAGCTTCTTTAGATTTTTTAATAATCTAACTAATTTTTCCCTAATTAACTTCCAGGTATTAGTACATTCTTCATCACACAGTGTGGTACCTCATCCTCAGGCTCCATAACAAATACCTTCAAAAATGTTCTGTTAAAACTTCAGCTTTTTCCAGATCACTTTCGTTTTCGTTTTTTTTTCTGTCTTCAGCAATACCGTTGTATAAACCTGGTATCCTTAGTTTACGTTTTGTATTAGTTTGCACATATTTCCATAACATTTTAGGATTATCCTTCACATTTTTGCAATCTCCCCCCCCAAAAAAAAAGCTGCATCTGGCTCAAAAAGATACACACACATATAAACGAAAAATACACATATAAACGAAACAAAATTAAATAGAATGGAACAATATGAGATGGATAAAAAAAAAAGAGTAAGACTGGAACAGATCTTCTTCAGGTCATTTATTCCCGCGCTCCGAGCAAAAACTGGTTCTGTCCTGAATGAATTGAATAAACATTGGGATACAACGGCAGTATAAGGCTACCTGATTGAAGTTGAATAAATAGATGAACATATATACATACATACATACATGCATACATACATACATACATACATACATACATACATGCATACATACATGCATATATACATACGTACATACATACATACATGCATATATACATACGTACGTACATACATACATACATACATACCATACATACATACATACTCCAGTACATACTCAAGTAAACTAATTAGCTAACTGATTAACTAACAAACAAACTGTACTTATTCTAGTTAGTCTTTGACTAACATCTTAGTCTAAGTTATATGTTCTTTATTCTACTGTGGCCAACTCTTCATCCTTATTCTGTTTAACGTCAAAAGATTTTATTCAGTTCAGAGGACGAAGCAAAAGACAAAAATCAAAGCAAAAACAAACAAAAGAAGAATCGATTAACGAACAAATGCATCTCTGTTATCATGGAATCCAATCAATTGGTATTTTTTTCTATCGTGGACAAAATTGAAAATAGTAGATCTAGACAGGCGTTATCGTATACCAGAAAGAAAAAGTTGAAACAACACAGTAATCACATTCGAGCTCGTATGACTTCAATTGCTTGGCTACTTTTTATTTATTTTCTTTATGCCGACGTTAGTTCGTCTCCCCTCCTGGGCAGGGATGTAGGGAGCCAACGCAGCGATCTCGCAGCGAGTCCTGGGACTCGAACTCACGACCACCCTCTCATAAGTTCAAGACGGTATCCGCTAGGCTACCGAGCGGCCCTCGGTCCACTCATTTCTCTAAATCCCCGAGTCTTTGGAGACTTGGATGCTCTTTTCTGTGACCCGAAAGGAGTTCTTGTATGGCCTCTGCACCGTCATAGTCTCTTTGCTCGTTTTGTCGTCCTCAAGGGGAATTACATCTTGTTGGTTTGAGCCTCTCAGGATGGAACCCGTCTTACTGTCGTCTTGGGTCGTGAATCTCTGCCGTTGTCCATTCCTCCCAAGCCTTCCGGTTGCCGTTTTAGTTTTGACTTGTTTGTTTTGACTGTCGCCAGGCGGTTTTATTCAGCTGAGGAAAACGAAGCCTCCCTCTTCTTCAGCATCACAGGCCCTATGGTGAACTGCTTTCGATGAGGGTCGAGGGCAGACGCCAGAAGCTTCGGGAAGATGGGCCAACATCCGGGTCAGAACCAGTAGACGAGTATTTTAGGAGCCTATATATATATATATATATATATATATATATATAATGTATATATATATATATATATATATGTGTGTGTGTGTGTATATATATATGTATATATGTGTGTGTGTGTATATATATATATATGTATATATGTGTGTATATATATGTATATGTATATATATATGTATACACACACACACACACACACACATATATATATATATATATATATGTATATATGTATATATATATATATATATATATATATATATATATATATATATATATTCTTTTTTTTCGTGCGGTTTGGGCTTTTTCTGCTAAGCATTGGATTTTTTTTTTTTGGGGGGGGGAAGTTTTGTTTTCTTTTTCGGGGCTTGTGGGCTTTAAGCCATTTTTGTTTGCTGTTTTGATGTTCAATTTTCAACCCCTGTGATGATGACTCCAACACTGCTTGTGCAGTTCTTGGGGTCGTTTTAACTTTCGTTTAATCTTTTCCAGATTTTCTTTTATTTGGCCAAACTTTCCGTCCTTTGACTGTGGGCTTTCCATTCCTGGACTTACACACTTCATCAGTGTGTTCAAGTCGTCCTTATCACTATTTTCAAGTTTTGTCATGAGCTCGCGAGACCAAAGCCACAAAAATCGTTTGTGTTGTTCTCTGGTTGTCTTTTGACTTTTCTTCCATTTTGCCATTGAGCTCTTTCAACAGTCCTCTCAGTTCTTCCTTCTTTCCTTCTAATTGTTTCTGCTTTTCTTCTATTTTTTTTTTTTTTTAACTTTTCTCGTAATTCTTCCAACTTTCTTTCCTTTGGGCTTGAAGGGTCTAACTGGGTTCCTGTTTCGTTTTTCTTTTCGAAAATGTTGGGCTTTCGTCTTTGTATTCCGTCTTCTTTCGGTTTTCCATAGCTCGCATTTAGGTCATGGGCCCAAGATTTTAGTTCCTGTTGCACTTCCTTTAGTGCTTCTTTAATTTCCTCTTAAGAAGTGACTAGTTCTTCTTCTGAGAATTTGAGCTTTCCGTTCTTTGCTTGTTTGGGTCTCGAGCTCTTCGGCAGTCGTTTCTTCAGGTCCTCGAAGAAACTCTGCCACTTCTTGCTGAGGCAACTTCTGGGCCATCCACCACACGGGAAAAACGGCTCTCGCGAAGCTCTTGCGAAGCTCTTGCGAAGCTCTCGGTCTCCTCGAAGTTCTTGGATTCTTCGGGAGCTATCTTCGTCGTGCACCTGAGGCCGCGCCGGTCGAGCCTGAAGACCGGGAGTCGAGTTCGAGTGGTGAGGAAGTTCTTCTTCACGACTTCGACAAACCGACACAAACCGACGGACATGGCCCAGTAATGACGTCAAATAGGTTAGAGTGAATGGTCGGTGTTGGATAGTAGGAAAATAAAAGAGGCACAATGCTCTCTCTCTCTCTCTCTCTCTCTCTCTCTCTCTCTCTCTCTCTCTCTCTCTCTCTCTCTCTCTCTCTCTCTCTCTCTCTCTCTCTCTCTCTCTCTCTCAAACTAGCCCTGCAGACAAAATGAAAAATATTCTTCATGACTTGTTAGATAGATAGCGGGAGGATGCCCCAGCTGAATAAAGTAGCTTGGCGGGAGCCGAAAAAACATTTTTTTTTATGTTTGCTTACATGCCTGTGTGTGCGCGTATGGATGTATATGTATATATGTATGTATGTATGTATGTTTGTATGTACGTATGTATGTATGTATATATGTGTGTGTGTATGTATGTATTTATGCATGTATGTATGTGTGTATGTATGTTTGTATGTGTGTATGTATGTATGTATTTATGTATGTATGTATTTATGTATGTATGTATGTATTTATATATGTATGTGTGTGTGTATGTATGTATTTATGCATGTATGTATGTGTGTATGTATGTATGTATGTATTTATGTATGCATGTATTTATGTATGTATGTATGTATTTATATATACATGTATGTATGTTTGAATATATGTAATGTTTGTAACAAATAGGTAGTTCTACTTCCTTATGTCCTCATATCATTTCTATGCTCTTTTAGTACAAAGAACAAAGCTTTTGTTATTTAAAACTTGAACAGTGTTGCTTGATGGAGGTTTATGTGTAAAAGAAATCACCATTTGTTCTCATCTCATTTGATTGTTATGACCAAAGCAACTTATTTACAAAGTTGAAGTTAAGTCGTATTCAACGGCATTACTATGGCCACTTATGAAGATGAACACACGAAAAAGAACTTGATATATGTATATAATTGGAAGCCCAAATTGACATACATCATTTAAGATCTGGATCAATAGGTGGGCGATCTGTATCCAATCCAAACTCACCGTGCGGCAAGGAAAATGGTCCCTTCCATTTTTGTAGTCTTTCATCATTCACCTCTTAAGAGAGGAAAAGAAAAGATTATCAAAGAGTCAATGTAGCAAAGGAGTTAATTGACACAAGTTACTAAAAATTATTCAGAGAGAGGTTCCTCTTTGAGTCCATTGGATTTCGTGAGGCTAAAAATTTGACTGGAATGGGTCCTAGCATTTGATGGACGAGAAAAATGGTCAACGAGATTTTTCCTATTTATTAGAGAAAGAGGAATCAAGAGACCCCGGGCCTTCGTTCGTGGGAAGGACACGGGAATGACACTCAGGCTTCCGTTCTCACCTCACTCAGAGCTAAGAGAGCTTCCGTTTCCGTTGGTCCTGGGTCATGGCATGGCCTTCGTCAGGAGGACTTACTCGGTCTTCTTGGCCAGGGTGTAGGCGATGGGAAGACGAGGGTGGGACCAGGCAGCGGGCCATTTACCGGGGCTGTAGGTGATGGTCCTGGCGGTCGGGAAGGAGTGGTCGAGAAGAATGGCAGTGCCGTGAAGGTCGAGGGAGATCACGGGGTTGATGAAGGGCTGGGGGTCAGCCTCGGCCTCGCGCTTGGGGCGGACAGCAACCTCGGTGGCTTCAGCCTCAGCCTCAGTCTCGGAGGCGGAGATGGTCCTGATGGCTCCTGGGGTGGTGATCATGGGCATGACGGGATTGTAGGCGAAGGAGAGGGCTCCGGCGGTGATGGGAGCTCCGATGGTGGTGGGGATGGTGGCAGTGGTGTAGGGGGTTGCCCAGGACTGGATCGCCATGTTCATCAGGAGCTGAGGGTCAGCCTCACGCTTGGCACGGGCACTCTCGGCGGCCTTGCTCTCCTCCGGCACCAGGAGAGGCCACGTGTTGAAGGCGCTTTGTGTGTAGGGCCAGGCGGCGAAGGGCACGGTGGAGGGAACGGTGTAAGTGATGGGCTTGATCTCCTCTGTCTTGACAGACACGATGGGAGAGATGGGCAAGCCAGCGTTGAGGAGAAGCTGGGGATCAGCCTCGGGCTCGGCCTCAGCGGCCGCCAGAGCAGCAAGAGCTAATAAAATCTGTCGATGGCAAACAAAAATCAGGATTTATATTTGCGTCCACTTGATCAAGGGACATAGCGACACAATTCATGTAAAGTTATCATCAGAAGAAGGAAAAGGTTCCCCCAACGGTATTCAGTAGTCGACTGGGCTTTGAATCAGAGAGTAAAATAGTCTTCCACTCACCAGAACCTTCATGTTGTCGAGACTCGGCAGGATGACTCACAATGCAAGTGATGGTGTGACTCCTTTTATACCCCAAACATCCGCTGACCACACCCCCACCTTCTCCGCTCAACCTGTTGCATAGGTGTCGTCAATCCTGTCGTCAAGCGCTGCTGGTCATCACGTGACCCTCAGCGGATTTTGCATTTGTGTTTCCAAAACCCTCAAGACCTGTCATGAACAGAGGCAACAGTCCAAGTCTCTTGAATATATATATATATATATATATATATATATATATATATATATATATGTATATGTATATATGCGTTGCAATTCAATCAAAAGCAAAAACAATACACAAAGTTGCTGTTATTTTTCGTAAAGGGAAGGAAGAAACAACATGGGCCACTAGTAATGCGTCTCTGAAAACATCAACATCTTGAACTTTTACTCTGAGGATAGAATCAAATAACAAGGTAAGTGATAGGGACACTGATGTAGAAGAAAAAAAAAATGGACTCATTTAACAGTCAAGTGGGTAGAGACATATGACATAGAGCTAGGAGGGAGTTTCCCATGATGTTAAAAGGAAAGGACGTTAGTTATGTAACAATGGGTTGCCTGACGATTCGTGTGAGATTCCAAAATGCACTTGAGTATGTCCTGAGGATCCACGGGCCTCAGAGAGTCCTACTCTCCACCGCGACACCTTTGTCCGAGCAATGGAGGAGGCCCATGCGGGCACAGGAACTCTGGCCTGCCTTTCTTTGTCCAGCAGAGCGTCAGACGTCTCGGCGCTTCGCGAATCGGCAAGGGATCCTGCCCCCAAGCATAAGGACACCCAGGTATGGAAACTGGTTTACCGACGAACCGCACAACAACGGTATTTGACGACATACCTGCCATGAGTACATGGGAGATCTGCAGGGCTCACTGTAAACATAGAGTGAAAGAATCTAATAATGCCTCTTTAGGGAGAGAGGAGAATAGTTATGGATCTGGTGCTGGTGTCAGTTACCTTGGGAATTCAATTAAGTAGAATACAAAGGTACACAAAAGCGGTGGACTGTTGTACTTTCTATTTCTAATTTGGAAAAACCAGATCTGTCGATATTGGAAGAGTATTTTTGCATGTATGCCTGTTTAGTGTGTTCATGCCTGAGTATTAAAAGATGACCTAGTATTAATCATGTGCTCGGGTCAGTTTTAAATGTGCATGTTATTCTTTTTCAGGATTGTCAAACCAGATATGACTGAATTACCATGCACATAACTGGAATTTAATGACGGTTTAAGTTGATTTAACTTTTAAAAAAAACTGAAAAGTAATGTTATGCAATCTCCTCTTCTACTAAAGTTTCAAGAAAATGAGGACAGTTGGTAAGAGTAAATCAGTTCATTATTAAGTCGTCGTCCTCGGAGTAGGTGGCAAAGTTGAACCTCGTTATATTTTCTTTTGTGCTCCTAAAGATCCATTTCAATTTTCATTGCAACATACACAATGTTTCGATGTTTATCACAGACTCTACATTTGGCTATATTGGTAAGATCTTTCCTCCTTTCGTCACCATCCAGTCCCGACGAACTCGGTAATGAAGTGTCTACATTTAATACGTCTCGACTAGTTTCTCCTTTCCAATTTCTCTATCTTTCCCCGAGACTAAGCCCCTTAATCATTTTCTAATTTTGTTGGATGAGGATAAGAAGAATAAATACTTCCACGTAATCTCACGGTTTCACATTAATCCCAGTCTCCAACCCCAAGTCTCCTGCCCATACCTCCAAAGCCGCGACGTCACGAAATAGATATTCCTAATCGCCCGGTGGCAAAAGCCCTCTTTTATACACTACTATCTTTTCATTTTCTTACAGACATTCTTCCCCTTCCACAAAAACCCATCCTGCGCAAGCGGGTGTTCTTACCTAGCAAGTCGCAAGTCTCTCCTTTTCACCGATCCCTTTCGCATCTCTTCCTCCTCTAGAAGTTTCTGTGACGATACTTCTGCAATTTGCGGACGAAAGAAAACAAAAACGACAGCTAGTCAAACCTCTTGGCGGCAAAATTACCGGATATGGGTAGGGCGAGCAGAGTATATAAGGATCCACGTATTGCCCGATGTCCACTGCGTGTCATCGTTTTGCTTGGTATCATGAAGGTCTTGATGAGTAATACGAAAAGTCTAAGTTCTTCGCAGAAGGCCAACTCTGTTTGCCGAGTGCATTCTCCTGGCCGTGCGGCAGGTCGAAGAGAAAAGTAAAAGATTCGGAAGGCAAATCAGTGTTGTGTTCATTTCATTTCGGTTGCTTGGGCAGGTTCGGTGTGTCTTTTGAATGGAGGCGAACAACTGGTCCCCATTCGCCCCAAACAGGTCTTGTTGGCTCTTTCTGTCTTTGCGCCCGGTGAGGCCGACCCTCAACTCCTCATAAACTCGCCAATCGTCTCCGTCAAGAGTGAGGAGCTCAAGCCCATCATTTACACCGTTCCCTCTGCCGTGCCCATCGCTAGCGTCCCCTACACTGGCATGCCTTTGATATACCCCATCAACCCTCTGGTCATCATGGCCACAGCCGAGGAGGCCGCCAAAGAGGCCGCTCGTGCAAAGCGTCAGGCTGATCCTCTGGCCTTCATCAACCCTCTGGTCTCCGTCAGGACCGAGGACTCTGCCCTCCCTTTCATCTACTCCTTACCGATTGTCAGTGGCATCCCCGCTGTCGGCGTCATCATCTACACCCTGGCTAAGAAGACCGAGTAAGTCTCTTATCTGCAAAGCTATCTTTATCCCCATGGGCAAGCGGATGCATACAAGGAAACGTTGGTAACAATGGAGGGATCTGTGGTCTGCCGTCTCTCCGAGCGTCTTCCACTCGAATGGTAATATCAGTGAGGAGTCCCGCAAGGCCCTCATCTGGGTCCTTCGACCACTTCCACCCGAAGTTGCCTCTGTCGTCGAACTCTGGGCGTTTCATATCATAAACAATTATTCCTCGTCCTTCCTTTATAATAAACACAGAAAATTCTCCACTGAATTTCCTTCTTCTTCAGTTAAAAGATCGGATGGACTAAATGTTGAAATTTGAAGAGTTTATATGAAACCATTACTTTATATTCAATAAAGACACCTGGAAAAAATATTCACCTGTATTCATGCTGCCTTTGACTAAAAAAAATCAGATGAAAGTAAACGTGAGGACAGTAAACATAGTCATCAGCCTCTGTGTTCTTCTTCTTCCTCTACACATATCCATTTTATCTTTCAGATGTCTGATATTGCTGTTCTTTTTTGTTCTTTCCTAAACTTGTTCTTTCCTGCTT
This sequence comes from Oratosquilla oratoria, assembly GCF_046742065.1. Lineage (NCBI taxonomy): Eukaryota > Metazoa > Arthropoda > Malacostraca > Stomatopoda > Squillidae > Oratosquilla > Oratosquilla oratoria. Next base: position 21,148,781 of record NC_134816.1, on the reverse strand, counting down.
TAACTATTACAGTCCAATTTCCTTTAAGCATTTTGTTTACTATTCTTTTGGCTATCTGCACATTATTCTATTAATTTTCAAAAATGTTCTGTACCTGTTAGAAGCTTAAGGTCATCTAAACTCAAAGAAATCCATGTTATTATTATTATTTTTTTTTTAACATGTACGTTTGGGTTGCTTGAAATGCTTATAGTGCTAAATGAAAAATACTAAAAAAAATCGTGGATATACATTTTTTCCCTGCTACGAATCAATTAGATAAAAGAAAGAAAATACTTCATATATCTAGGAATTCTTCCCATATACAACATTACTTTCAAACCACTTGGAATAACAGATACACGTTACACATTCAGTTATAGACAATTTTAGAAGGCATTGACAAGTGGGTTGTTAGAATGTTACTATTCATTCATTTCTAGGATACACACATTCTAGGAATAAATGATATATGGAGAAGTATGTTCCTGATATCAAGGCATCGCTTCTCTTGTCTAGTATGCATAGTCTGCTTTCTAATACTTTTCTTAAATAACGATAATCAATCAATTCATATAGTTTGTCATTCAGATCATCTGGATCTTGTAGTTAAACTAAAACTTTTATACTTTCATCATCCTTAGTGACATGTGGGATAACAATTGAAGTTTTTATCAATCCAAGGGTTTTTCCTTATAAGTGAGGTAGTCAAGTCAAAAGGCACGTACCTACTCCAACCCATTCCACTCCCATACACCAACCTTGTCTCCATCTCATCTTAGCTCTTCGTGGATGAAGGGTTATCCTACCAGTATCCTGGGTCAGAATCACTGCAGCGAGGCGCAGTACATCCACAGCAACACCGGTTCACTCGGCGCTCCCCTTTTCTATCCCCTCCTGCGGAAAATAGAGAAGAATGGGAAAAATCCCTTCGGGCTTCGTTGAAATATCATTCACACATAGCCACTTTCTACTCACTTGCACCAACCCCCAACCCCCAACCCCCGCCCCCTGCCTTCCTTGCATCAAAGTATCATCTATACACAGCCATTTTCCACTTGCCCCTATCTTCTACCGACTCCCCTCCTTGCTTAACAGACATTCCCCTCTTGCTCAAACCCCCTTTCACCCCATCCATCCATCTCATCCTCAGTCGTCCCCTCAAATTCGTTCCATACACCTCTGCCTCACATACCTCTTGTACTAATCTTTCTTCACTCATTCTTTCCATGTGTCCGAACCACCCCCAATACTCTTCCATTGACCCTATCTGCCATCTCTTTTTCTACTCCTGCTCTCATCCTCACCTCATCGTTTCTCACACTATCCAACTTTGTAACCCCTATCACACTTTTCAGACATTTCTTCTTAAACACATTTAAACTTCTCCTCTCTGCCTCTCTTAAACAGCAAGTCTCCTGCCCATACAGTGTCGTCGGCACAATCACCCTTCTCTCAATCTACAATTTACCTCCACCCCGACTCCTCCCTTTCGTGCCACATGCAACCCCAAGTACTTAAATCTATAAGCCCTGTACGCGCACTGGCTCCATGTTATTGTACAGTATTAATTGTACAGTAGCATGCAGCCGATACTTTAGGGACAATCTGGGTTGCCCCTAAGGAACAGTCACACATACTTTTTTCGATGTTAGAGAAAATATCTGCTTCTAGAGAAATTATGATATCTTATTGTATGCTGTTACCCCTTAGAACTGTATTGTTCCTCTTTGAATATATATTTTTATTTTTCCCTCTGCCCCCTGTGGTAGGTGGAAGAATTCTGCCACCGCATTTCACCCTGAGGGTCGTAAAACGCAGCTAAAGTGGGACGGAGTGATGGGACTAGGTGTCCTGCTCTCTGTAATCCTATCCTACGAACAGTAAATTGAAATGTATTACCTTCATTTCTCCTTTATAATAATTTTGATTTATTTGCAACTCTTTGAGCATAAGAATATATAATTTCCATATTTCAAGGGATTACTATGCAAAGCAGTTTAGTCGTTTCGAAACTGATTTGAGACATCTGCCATCACTATCCCGTTTCCAGGATATCTGTCCATCTTTCAGACCTGGTTGGGGCAGAGGATTCTGACGGGTCATTATCTTCCAAACGCTTATACAAGAAATAAAACCTGACCAGGACTAGAAGCGGTCGTGTTTTCTGTAACATCTTTTTCCTTTGGTCGCAAGTTTTGTGGCTTTGCTTGGAGGCCATCTCATAAGTTTATGGAAAGGATAGTTTCACTTTTGAGCTTAAATCAAGGTATCGACACAACTGTGTGTGAGAAGCAAACATGTTGTCAGAAATGATGATTTTATTGTAAAGAAATAAAAGGCGAGGGTATTTCTGGGAGAACCGAGAAAGCTTTACAGCTTCTACCCCGGACCTCCAATCGCAAGAAGGGCGAAGGAAGGACACGCAGGCTTCCGTTCTCATCATAGTCACAATTAAGAGCTTTCCGTTTCCGTTGGTCACAGGGCATGGCATGGCCTTCGTCAGGAGGAGGACTTACTCGGTCTTCTTGGCCAGGGTGTAGGCGATGGGAAGACCAGCGTGGGACCAGGCAGCGGGCCATTCACCGGTGCTGTAGGTGATGGGGCTGACGGTCGGGAAGGAGTAGGTGAGAGGAATGGCAGTACCGTCAGTCTTGAGGGAGACCACGGGGTTGATGAGGAGCTGGGGATCAGCCTCGGCCTCGCGCTTGGGGCGGACAGCAACCTCGGTGGCCTCGGCCTCAGTCTCGGAGGCGGAGATGGTCCTGATGGCTCCTGGGGTGGTGATCATGGGCATGACGGGATTGTAGGCGAAGGGGAGGGCTCCGGCGGTGATGGGAGCTCCGATGGTGGTGGGGATGGTGGCAGCGGTGTAGGGGGTTGCCCAGGACTGGATCGCCATGTTCATCAGGAGCTGAGGGTCAGCCTCACGCTTGGCACGGGCACTCTCGGCGGCCTTGCTCTCCTCCGGCACCAGGAGAGGCCACGTGTTGAAGGCGCTTTGTGTGTAGGGCCAGGCGGCGAAGGGCACGGTGGAGGGAACGGTGTAAGTGATGGGCTTGATCTCCTCTGTCTTGATAGACACGATGGGAGAGATGGGCAAGCCAACGTTAAGGAGAAGCTGGGGATCAGCCTCGGGCTCGGCCTCAGCGGCCGCCAAAGCAGCAAGAGCCAAAAGGATCTGTCGATGGTAAAGAAAATAGGTATTTACAACTACCTTACCCTGACTCTAAATCATTTGGACGGACGCAATATACAACGAAGTACTTCACTGTCTCATCACAGTTTATCCTTGGTCTTTATTGAATAAGAAATATAAAGACAAAGAGTTAACTACGTTAGTAGTCACCCTTCTACTCACCAGGACCTTCATGTTGTCGGAACTCGGCAGGACGACTCACATTGAAAACGGTTCTTTGTCTGCTTATATAATCTATCCGTGCACCTCCATGTACCCAGTCACCAGCGTCGGCGACCTTGTCAAACGCTACCGGTTATCTTGTAACCCGTGATGACTTCTGAATCTTCACCAAAAGCCCTCAAGTGATGCAGCCCAGAAACATAAAACATGCATTTCCCAATATGAAGGTAAATATTCTCTTTTTTCAACAGAGTGGTTAACGAATAGAATAGATTTAGTAACAATCTAGTGAGCACTGAAAAAGTTTGTTGTTTTAAGAAACATGAAACTGCCTAGTGTAGGCTTTTTTTTTTTTTTTTTTTGCAATCTCCTCTATTGGTGATCTTGTTGTCAATCACCTCTAGATCTTCTGATTCTTGATTACTTTTCTTCTTCACTCAAAAGCTCGAAGTGATGCAAACTGGATACATAAAAAGGTATGGAACTTTCCGAATTTCAAGAGAAGTATATTTTGAAGTGTTATGTATAATAAGTTGCGAGCGTTATCAATTCAAATTAGCAGTGGTGACCACGAGAGTTTATACAAATGATGCAGATTAAAACTTTTGTTCTTAGAATGAATAGATATATGAATAGATAAATATATTAAAATAAAATAAATACAAGGAAAGTCTCTAAATAATCGGATGACTAGTTTAGGAACCAGATTAGCTATGGTGAGGATGTAAAAATATAATTTAAATGGAAGAAAACAAAGAGATGCCTAAGAATGTCAATGAAAATAAATGTGTCGCCTGCATAATCTTTAAGCCTATACCTCATACCCATTATATATGGCCAAGTAATAAATTTTATGAAAGAATCACTGACATGCTACGTTCTTCTCCTAAACAAAACGCAACTATGTACACTGTAGAAGACCTTTATGTACTCTCAGAAAATAACACAGATCCTTCCGTCGTTACTACCTTTAGCACCGTGATTGGGTCTAACCCACTGTCACTCCGCTTTGATTAACGTGAAAAATAATATTTGTGGAACATAGCAGTGATATTCGCGTGGATAAATTTCAAATAGCAAGTGAAATATCAAGTAGATTCAACAAATGACTAATCCTGCAGGGATTCAGAACAAAGACTTTATGTTCACGATCTCTGTTACTAGCGAACTTGGTCCTGCCCCGAAGTCAATTCGCGGTAGCCAAGGACATGCGGGCTATATTTCATCAAATCCAGGAGAGTCACTTCCACTTATATCATACAGATTGAATAAATGACTAACATTGCAAACGATTCAAGCCCTAAAAATACAAATTTTGAAAAGATGCAGAAGGCAGTACTTGTGATGAAGAGGGAATAGGCGCCGGAAATTGAGGGCATGACGGGCAAGGTGATATTTGTGACGGGGACACGTATGACTACATGACACACACATACAAGTACGCACACATATGCACATACATGTACACACACACGCACACACAATCCGATTTGCCCTGACGGTGCACAGCATCCAACACAGTCTCACCTAAGGTGAAGCCGGTCTAACAAGGGAGAGAAGTGGTTCTTTAAGAAAGGGCGTGATCCTCTTCAAAAACCGGTGAGATACTTATGTAAGATCACATCTCTTTATGATTTTCCTCTTTTGTGAAGCTGGGGTGTGGTAACTCATTCAATTCCCGACCGGCAGGACATCCTTTAATCTGGTGTGTTCTTGGAAATTGCTCATTCCTTATGAGTTATGACCCTCTCAAAATTGAGTTATTTTTGAGTTTTATCCCTGACACCACCGTTCATTTACTTGGTTTATACTGACTTACCAACCTGAAGGGATGATCTCAGTCTTGTTTTTTTTATAAGTCCGCATCGATATCAAACATTGTTTATTGTTTGCATATCATCGTTCCCTGCCTAATGTCTCATTTCTTTTCCACCAGTTTTGTTTTTGTTAAACACACGATGACATCTTAACCTCGTAGTTATTTCTAAACGTTTCAATAACATCAACTGAAACACATCACCAGTAGATTTTAATTTCCTTTATATTCTCACTTCCCATTCTCTATCCTACTAAACCACTCTGTACACTTCGATCACTTAACTCTATTTTTGTCTTAATTATTTCGTTAGCTGCTCTCGCTCACTCCTGAAGCTCGAGACACCGTTTGGTCCTTTGTTGCCTTCAACGGAAGTTGTCCATGCCTGCAATCCAGCACCATAATCTACCATTTGTCCTGCTTCTCCAGCCCTCGCAACATCAATTTATTCTACACATTGTTGCCCTACAACATGCTAGTATCTCAAAATAAGCATAAGAACATAAGAATGAAGGAGACTGCAAGAGACCACAAGGCCTACACTAGGCAGCTCCGTATCCATCACCACCTGTCATCCCCATCCATAAAGTTGTCTAATCGTTTCTTAAAACAACTGATAGTTTCAGCGCTTACTACATGGTTACTAAGTTTATTCCATTCGTCGACCACCCTATTAGTAAACCAATTCTTGCCTATTTCCTTCTTAAATCTAGATTTTTCCAGTTTATAACCATTACTGCGAGTCCTGGCTTCTCCAGCCCTCGCAACATCAATTTATTCTACACATTGTCGCCCTACAACATGCTAGGATCTCAAAATAAGCATCTTTCCATCTAGCCTCGAACTACAGTATATTCTTGACCATGAAGTTGGTAGTTGACAAATCTATCCAAATAAACACCAAATGTGGGGACGGAGCTTTTATTAGTGCGACATTTCGCTTGCTACAGCTTTATTAAGTACTTGATAAACTTGTAACAAGTGAAACGTCGTAATAATTAAGGCTTCGTCATCACGTTGTGTTTTTGATAAACTGTCACTTCCCACTCTTGCAACATGGCCAGCCGACCTATACATTTAGGGTCTCATGGAATTTGTAATAGGTGGTAATTCTCCAGAAACCTATTTCAATTTTACATCTTGTACACTTCTCCATTTTTCTAAATGCTCACCTCTTACTAGGCCATAAATACATCTTCGATTTTCTAGGTCGCCTAGTTTTACAACCATATATATAGAAATTAGCCTTACGATAGTAACACATGTTTGATGTTTCTCGATATAAGCTTAGATGTGGGGATTTGGTCAGAATCCCTGATATATCTATGTCTAGATGTTGCGGCTATTCTCATCTTCACCTCGTTTTCTGATGCTGCTATTGATTCCAAGTATTCAAATGTGTCGACAAACCATCCGAGGCCAGTGAAGTTGCCAGCTCGTCCACCTCTTGGGACTTTCGTCACCTTGGTCTCATTATCATATACCTACAATCCGGTTCTCTTTCTTAAATATTTGAAGTTACTCATTTGTCTGTCCCGTTCAACATACTCCTTGCCCATTAAGTGCACATCACCCATAGAGCCCAAACAGTAGCAGGATACCCCATTAGTTATTATGATTTCGTCACCTGTAAATGAAAAAAAAAAATGCATTTCATAAAAAAAATGACACTGAGGTTTGCATTCGATTCCTTAAGCAACAGACAAATACCACAACGATTATAAGTTACCCAAAGAAAACACACACACACACACACACATAGCATTACCCATAGATCGGTCATACGAGCTCTGAGCTCTCTTCTGGGAGGGAAATAGCTGTCGATCGCGAATCCAACACGTGATCCAAAGACCAAGGTGAATACACACACACACACACACACACACTTACACACACACACACACACACACACACACACACACACACACACACACACACACACACACACACACACACACACACACTGTCGAGAAACCGGCCACAAATCTAAATGATCTAACTAGAAACAAAAACTCAACTCATCCTTTCGCTTAAGGTAGGAAGATCACTCTTACCCAGCTCGCTGTTGCCTGGCGAGGGTTCGGTTTTACAGACAGCGTCTGTTTTTGTGGAGGTGCCGGCCTCCACCTGTTCTTCTTCCTCTTCAAAAACATCCAGAAGGATCCGGTCTTTGCTTAATTTAGTCACTGAAAGGTCGATGGGGACTTTGGCACGTTCAGCCCTCAACCAGTGATAATGGCGTAAAATGTTTCTACCAGGGCCGAGTTACTCTACGTAATTCTGTGATGTTCAACTGTCACATATTGTTTAATCATCTTTATTATAAACTTTCATCTCAACGTCGGAAAAGAAGAAAACACTAACGTCGGAAGTTCTGTATATTTCGATCACTAACTGTGATCCTCTTCAGCAGATTGAGTACATAGTAGAAGACATATACATATATACAAAAAAGTGAGATGAGAAGTAGAAACAAGGGGAGCTCAGGTTACGTGACCGACACTCCACGGGCTTTGTGAATGTGCTACGACATTACTTTATTGTGAATCTTCATTATGTATCAATGCGGCGAGCGACTCGTAATATCTAAACCCCGAGTTCGAGTATAGGTATCCGTGCATACAGAACAAAGATAACGGTTTTTTTTTTTTATCGCGGTCAATCTCTTCTTAGTGAGTACTCTTCACCTTCACCTTGACGTCCATATAGATCGAGATTTGTACATTTCGTGATGTCCAGGAGGCAGTTCCCCCCAAAACATCCTATTTTCAACCATAAAGGGGTCATCACACTGGTCTGTTTTTCTTCCCACATCCTCCCTCTAACCTCCGTTTGAGTAACTAGAATATGACTTCGCTTACAGAACTCTAGGCTTCTCTAAAAACAGTATGTCTATCATTCTTGTAGCTTTACAATCTCTCAGTTCGTCATTCAGCTTTGCTATATATGACGGAAAGATAATTAATTGATATTTGGAGATTTGAAAATTCAAATATTGTAACCGAAGTCCTTTTTAAAAACTCAAAAGAACTCCCAACTGTCGGCGCTGTTGAAGAAGCCCGTGGAAGAAGCCCAGTGTGATAACCCGTTTACCCTGCTATTCACGATGTAGCTATTCATTCTGGAGGCTTCCAGAAGCTTTTGTCCAGCTGAAGAAGAAGACCCTGGGCAGCGAAAGGCTTGATTCTTCCAAAACAAGTTTTTGTTTCTTAGAGGGGGTTTACACGGTTTAACCGTTCGTCGGACGCGGTTCGACAGACACGTGTTTAAAGTGATGTGTGAACGGGGTATTTGGTTGTCGAACACGTTGTTCGACAACCAAATACCCCGGTCACATGTTCACACGTCACTTTAAACACGTGTCTGTCGAACCGCGCTCGGCGAACCGTTAGACCGTGAAAACCCCCTCTTACACAGTACTACCCGCCGGTCCTGCGCGTCCTACCTGAGGGAGTCTGTAGCGAACCTTTCTCTCAAAACCCCACGCAGGGCATTGACTACATAAGTTTATTGCACTCAGTATGCTAGGGAGACTTGAGCGACACCCCTACGGGTCGGAGTCACGCAACATTCGTTTATGTTTAGAAACTTATTTCGGCTCGAGAATGAATAAGGATCACTGTCAAAGTTACGTTTTGCTCGGTGCGATTATCGTTCAACGATGATCGTCAAACGATTGTCTAGAATCGTAATTCCTTTTTTTTTTTTTTAATGGGGCTACTTTATTTCCAGCGACTTCCACTAGAGTAAGGTCACAGCACTACCCATAGATCGGTCATACGAGCTCTGAGCTCTCTTCTGGGAGGTAAATAGCTGTCGATCACGAGTCCAACACGTGATCTAAAGACCCAGGTGAATCACACACACACACAAACAAACAAACAAACAAACAAAAAAAAGGAGGGGGGGAAATTGAGAACGCAGTTGATACGAATTCTTACAGGATAGAAAACCTGAGGTATGACGGGGAGTGTTACCAGACATTTCGAAAATAGAATGAAGAAGAGTAGGTCCATTTGTTTTTATCCAAGTTCCTAAGACGCAAAGAGAAAGAAAATGGATGCGGGGCGATAGTTTTCTAGATGTTAGCATGAAATGTATTCCAATGATCTTAGGCAGCCTTCTCAAAATCTAGGATATACACAATCCGTTCATTAAAGTGAACAAGAAAAGAACTCAATGAAAAGTAATGATTTTTTGGTTATGGAAGAAGGAAAAGAAATGGCCGTTTGTCTTGGGAGACGCCCAGAGTTCCATGCCAAGGATGATTTTGGGTGAAAGTGATCGGAGGACCCAAAAGAAAGCCTTGCGGGACTCCTCACAGACACTTCCATCCGAGTGGACGACGCTCGGAGAGACGGCAAACCACAGACAACTCTAACGTTGCCAAAGTCTCGTTGTATGCATCCGTTAGCCCAAGGACAAGACTGTGTGAGGAATTGTCACCAAAACTTCTAGAGGAGGAAAAGATGCGAACAAATTGAGTACAGGCAGGATCAAGGTCTAAGTAAACAGGTCTAATCGCTGGAGTAGTTCTGCGCAGCTTCTGACGTCATTTAGATGCGTCCATTTTCTCTTTGTGATACATTGAAGAAAACTGTGAAACGCCAAGGAAGACAGGAACTATAATATTTTATATATTATATATATATATATTATATATCATATATATTATATATTCATATATATAGACAGGAACTATGATATTTTATATATATTATATATATATATTTTATATAATATTTGTCAGAATATAAATAATTGAGTGGAGCGGTGCGAGCGAAGGCGACGTCATTTTCGAACGACGGACCAACTTCAACTGACAGCTATAGGTCCCGCTAACCCCACTTTGAACAGCCAAGTAACGTTCACGGGCTCGCTGCGCCAACTCCCTCGAAATTCGGTCGGAAGTGGTTAGACCTTATATTCTTAGATCTTGGGCAGGATTCAGTGAGAAAGAGACTAGTCGAGACGTGTCAAATGTACACACTTTGTTATCGAACTTACTGAGATTTAATGGTGATGGACGTAGGTAAGATAATATAAAATCTTAATGTGATAATGTTTGGAACATCGTGTTTTCTGAATAACAAGTCAAATAGAACACCAAAAAGCACGAAACATATATATATACATATATATATATATATATATAATATATATATATGATATATATATAATATTATATAATATATTATATAATATATATGTATATAATATATACATAATACATAATATATATATAATAGTATATATATAATATATATATATATATATATATATATATATATATATATATATATATATACACACATATATATATTGCACAGTGCGACCTTGCCATCAGTACCTATCATAACCATGTGTATAATAATTCTATATTTTGTGGCTGGACAACTCCAAAAATAAAAACAAGCACATTCGAAACTGACCTGGGTACTTGGTTAATTTTAGGCCATCTTTCAATTCACATGCATGAATACACTATACAACATACGACGGACATACATGTACAATATCGACGGGTCTGGTTTGTACAAAAAAAAAAAAAGTAAAACAGTCAACCAGTTTCGCGTACATTCGTAGTCTAACTCAGTTCAGTTCCATAGGTGACTGACAACAGCATCGGATCCATAACTATTCTCCGCGCCCCCTGAAGAGACGTCATTAGATTCTTTCACTCCGTGTTTAGAGTGAGCCTTGCAAATCTCCCATGCACTCATGACAGGCGTGTCGTCAAATACCGTTGTTGTACGATTCGTCGGTGGACCAGTTTCCATACCCGGGTGTCCTGATGCGCGGGAACAGGATCCGGTGCCGAGTCGCGAAGCGCCAAGACGTCTGACGCTCTGCTGGAGAGGAGAGAAAGGCTCGCCAAAAGGCAGGCCGGAGTTCCTGTGCCCGCATGGGCCTCCTCCATGGTTTGAACAAAGGTGTCGCGGTGGAAAGCAGGACACTCTCAGGCCCGTGGATCCTCAGGACATACTCAAGAGCAATCTGGAGACTCACGAGTCGTCAGGCAATCCACTGTTACACATTCTATGCCCTTTCCTTTTAACATCCTGGGAAACTACCTCGCAGTTGCATGCCATATATCTCTATCCACTTGACTGCTTTATATGTCCATTTTTTAAATAGCATTTATTTCTATATTAGTGCACCTATCCCTTATCTTTGCTATTTGGTTCTATCCTAGGAACAAGCTTTCATGATGATTATTTCAGAGACACCTTCCTAGTGTTCTTGTGCTATAGATGTACTGCATAACACTCGTGGCTCAAGTTGTTACAACTCTACCTTTCCCAGCGAAAAAAATCAACCTTATGTATATTTCTTACTTTTGAAATACAACGCAGATATATATATATATATATATATATATATATATATATATATATATTTTTTTTTTTTTTTTTTTTTTTTCCAAGGAACTTTTGTCTCTATTCATGGCAGGTCTTGAGGGTTTTGGAAACACAAAAGCAAAAACCGTTGAGGATCACGTGATGACCAGCAGCGCTTGACGACAGGATTGACGACACCTGTGCAACAGGTTGAGCGGACGAGGTGGGGGTGTGGTCAGCGGATGTTTGGGGTATAAAAGAAGTCACACCGTCACTTGCATCGTGAGTCGTCCTGCCGAGTCTCGACAACATGAAGGTCCTGGTGAGTAAAAGACTATCTTATTCTCTCCTCTCCTGTGATCTTTCTCTTTCGCCACAATTTATTTTATGTCCTGATTCAAAGCCCCACAGTCAACTACTGAATACCATTGGTGTAACCCCTTTTCTTCTTCTGATAATAACTGTACATGAATTGTGTCGCTATGTCCCTTGATCAAGTGGAAGCAAATATAAATCCTGATTTTTGTTTGCCGTCGACAGATCCTTTTGGCTCTTGCTGCTTTGGCGGCCGCTGAGGCCGAGCCCGAGGCTGATCCTCAGCTTCTCCTCAACGCTGGCTTGCCCATCTCTCCCATCGTGTCTGTCAAGACAGAGGAGATCAAGCCCATCACTTACACCGTTCCCTCCACCGTTCCCTTCGCCGCCTGGCCCTACACACAAAGCGCCTTCAACACGTGGCCTCTCCTGGTGCCGGAGGAGAGCAAGGCCGCCGAGAGTGCCCGTGCCAAGCGTGAGGCTGACCCTCAGATCCTGATGAACGTGGCGATCCGGTCCTGGGCAACCCCCTACACCACTGCCACCATCCCCACCACCATCAGAGCTCCCATCACTGCCGGAGCCCTCCCCTTCGCCTACAATCCCGTCATGCCCATGATCACCACCCCAGGAGCCATCAGGACCATCTCCACCTCCGAGACTGAGGCTGAGGCTGAGGCCACCGAGGTTGCTGTCCGCCCCAAGCGCGAGGCCGAGGCTGACCCCCAGCCCTTCATCAACCCCGTGATCTCCCTCGACCTTCACGGCACTGCCATTCTTCTCGACCACTCCTTCCCGACCGCCAGGACCATCACCTACAGCCCCGGTGAATGGCCCGCTGCCTGGTCCCACGCTGGTCTTCCCATCGCCTACACCCTGGCCAAGAAGACCGAGTAAGTCTTCCTCCTGACGAAGGCCATGCCATCCCCTAAGACAAACGGAAACGGAAGCTCTCTTAGCTCTGAGTGAGGTGAGAACGGAAGCCTGCGCGTCCTTCCTGCACCCTTCTTCTTGCGATTGGAGGTCCGTGATACAATCTGCAAAGCTTTCTCGGTTCTCCCTTGACTTTCATTTCTTCACAATAAACTTGACGTCTTTTAAAATGCCTTTAATCTTTATTTTAAGGAAAGACTAAGCTAAGGAAAACCAAGTTCCAAGCCCAATTCGACAGATTATGTTCGACGATGAAACTCCTTTTTTACAGTTTCTTGAAAAAATAGAATAGTTTTAGCACATATATGTTTTAGGGCTGCACGGTAGCCCAGTGGATGTCTTGTCGAACTCATGAGCAGGTGGTCATGAGTTCGATTATTGAGGCCCACTTTGTGCTTCTTGCGCTGGTTCCTGACAGTCATGGCCAGGCAGGGAGCCGACCTAAACATTAAAAAAAGCTGCTTGCCATAACATTTAGGGCTTGCTGCTCTACTAGCAGTTTCTCAATTCTCACTTCGTGGCGGCAATGGGATGTTGAAGTTAGGTTCTTTTTTCTTGGCTAACGTCAGATGATCTTATATATATATATATATATATATATAATGTTTATATATATGTATATATATATGTATATAATATATATGTATATATATTTATATATATATGTATATATATTTATATATATATATGTGTGTGTGTGTGTGTGTATGTACATAAACTCTGGTCCAAAAGAAGCTAATGAAGTTTATGATGCAGGTATCATGTCAATTGCGGCAAATTCATGTTCATTTTAGGCCGACGTTTTGTCGCCCACCTGTCCAGTGCTCTTGGGAACCAACGTGACCTAGCCTCGGCAGGCCGGTCTTGTTTACCTTCCTCCCGCCCCCGGCAGGCCGGTCCTTTTCTGGGCCTCTCCGCATCTTTACTCGCATTAGTACGTCCCGGCAAACCTTAAGTTCAAGCATGTTGCGCGTGTAACATTACGAGAATGTTACTTGTATTTCGGTGCCGAGGGAGTGAAGGAAACTCGAGTGAGTTTGGTGGCTTTATTCTGGTTAGCGCGAGTGTCGACCTAGGCTGGGTCGACGCGGGCAGGACTCGGAGCCCTGCTCTAAACACAAAAGTGACCGCAGAGTGACCTGAGTCATGCACCACTTATGTCGAGTACAGAAAAGAACTGAGCTGGACACCAAAACCTGGCATCCTTATATATGTGCTCTGTGTATGTTAAAGTAGCAAACGACCCATCCTAACAAAAACATGGCTTGGCAGGGCCTAGGTTGTGCTTTCATGAGGATACAAATGCCTGTAGTACAGGCGTAATATGGACTTAACCTACACAAATGTAATACAAGGCCGAAGGCCAGCTATTTCTACAAAACATACATTCCTTGTCCATCCCATTTCTGCAGCGGCGATACTATAAGCCAAAATATCGTGTAGAAGCACATGTGGGGGACTCTGTTCACTACACGCGTAATGTGCGGACCAACTTAGTTTCACAAACGAACGGTGCACAAGTATAATTCATGGATATAGCAGCTTCATCTGTTGTAACTAAAGATATATCTAAGCCAAAGAGTTGTTGCACAAAAAATTATTAAAAGCTATCGAAGGAGCTGAGGCCACATCCAGGTCATTGGGTCATTTGTTGGAGCAAACGTATTTCCAGTTATTGTCCTTAAAAAGTCTACTCATGTCTGCCTTTGAAGACGTGAAATACTCAATATGTATTTCTCCACAAGCCCAAGAAATTTTTTTTTTCCTGAAAGCTCCTCAAATTGATATTTTCTTGTTTTGGCTTCTTAGTTGCAGATGGATTTTTTCCTTTAATCATCCATCTAGCAAATCATATTCATGTTCTTTTATTTCGCTTATCAAAGCAAATTCTTTGCTTTTTATATTGAAAAGACCCTGACGATTCAGGTAAAGATGAATGAATTCCGTCGAAAACAAGTCTTCTTCATCTTGATTCCTTCCTGCCTGGTTCCCACGGTTCTGCCGGGACTCTTTCAGTTCCACGGCGGGCAGGACTTACATTACTTTATATCATATTATTCTTCCTTTGGTTTACGGCTGGCCAGGTCTTCTTCAAGCTGCTCCCCCTGGTCCAGTTGCCTTCCTGGTCCTTGTTCTGTCTCTCGAGGTCCCCCGGCGCCTCGTGGCCGGGGCACCGCGGGGGACGTGTTCCTTATGTCGAAGAAGATAGTCGAGATTGTCGTACCGCTGCTGTCATGGGACCCTCCAGCAGTGGCAGGGAAAAAAGTATATATATACAGTATATATATATATATATATATATATATATATATATATATATATATATATATATACAATCTATATATATATATATATATATATATATATATATATATATATATATATATATATATGCTTCAAGTGTGTGTCTGTGTTTGTGTGTGTATGTGTATATGTATGTGCGCATGTATGTGTCTGTATGTGTATGTACTGTATATATGTGTATGTTTGTATGTGTGTGTGTTTTTGTGTGTATGTGTGTGCACTTGTGTATATATGTGTGAATGTTTGTGCGCGTGTGTATATGTGTGTTTGTATGTGTACGTATATGTGTGTGTGAGTATGTGTGTGTGTTATACCTGACTGCATTTAAATAATTGTAGTATGTAGGCAAGGAGCAACACTTGTGAGGTCCTGTCTTTTATTCCCCAAACTACCATACCTACCATCAAAGGTGTTTGTGTTCGCATGAAAATATTATGCACGCAGACGGACAGAAACAGATTCTAAAACCGACACACTCACGGCAAATATGTATATGTATATATACATATATATATATATATATATATATATATATATATATATATATACTGTACACACACGAATATATATATGTATATATAAAACTTAAACCCACTCTCGGAGAGTGGGTTTAAGTTTTATTTTATTCGTGTGTTACGACACCTACGTTACTTGATTTGATATGTATATATATATTCATTATATATATTTATCATATATATATATATATATATATATATATATATATATATATATATATATATATATATACATATATATATATATAATATATATTCGGCATCTCCATGATAATAATATTTACGTGGTACAGCCATTAAGTCCAATTTTACCTAGTTTTCTCTAAATAAATTAGCTCTTACGTGTATAAGTTTGTGCACAACATACGAGATCTTGCCTCGAATCTACTTCTAATATTGTGACCATAATCGAAAGAAATTTGTCATTCGGTCGTTTCGCCTACAGACCTCTTCACAATTTATTGGATTGATTAACACTGAAAGATTTTATTTCCGTTGAAGAATAACTGATATAATGAAACTGTTCAAATAGGTATACCTAACCTCATCGATCAGATAACGCATTCATGTATTTACTTTCGGGATATATGACAGTACGGCTGTGAGACATGGACACTGAAGAGGCCTCTTGATGTCTCTGGTACTAAGTGCCTTCGGAGAATCACGAGGGTTGGAAAGATTTCGTAACAAACTAGAGAATGTACTGCGAGGCTCAGTCTAGGCCAGTTACCAGCCTAACTCGAGAACGTCAACCCCGGCTCTATGGGCATCATGCGGCACGTTTCCCTGATGTTGATCCTATTCAGCGTTGTCTCCACAAGAGACAACCCTCGATGGAGGAGACGAAGAAGGGGACGACCACAGAATTTATGGCTGCTGGGGCAAGTGGATCGAACCTGTCGAGCAATGTTTGGAATGGGTAGGGTGTCTGCGTGGGAACTTGCTCGGAGGAATCGTGGGGACTGGCACTGGCGTGTGCGTATGCCCCCAAATGATGATGATGATGGTGGTAATGATGATGGTGGTGGTGGTGATGATGGTGGTGGTGATGATGATGGTGGTGGTGGTGATGATGGTGGTGGTGGTGGTGGTGATGATGGTGGTGATGATGATGGTGGTGGTGATGATGATAACGACGACGACGTTTTTTAATGTATGGTTTGGTTAATAAAAGAGACAAATCCATATAGGTTTTTATTCAACATCAGTAATAACGTGTGCGGCGTAATAAGTGCGAAACACCTTTACGTGAGTGTACTCTGAGATGGAGACACTGGTGTCCCCATTTTACCGTAGAGAGGGTTAGGCATTGAGAGACCGGATTGACATCTGACAAAGTTTATTTTTTATTGTATATAGATATTTAATGTTTATATTCTGCACACCACGCTCTACATACCTTCTCCAACACCTTTCCTCAACTACAGCGAAACACATTCCAACACTTCACCCGTCTTACCTTTACTGTAGAGCTCCACTCAGAAACTATTTCGGTATGAGAAACAGGTACGAGGTTATCACGCACTTGGCATCTGGGCCAGTTGTATCGTTCTTCATTGCTGTGATGATATGGGATGACTTTATGGTTTAGCAATATGAAGATATAGGGAGATATAAATTGAACAAATAAGATCTACAGCCTAATATTATACAGAGTGGGGTTCTCAACCTTGTTCCCTACGTACCTCATACTTATGAGATTCTGTTTCCTCGTCTTCTGCAAATCACTTCAACACTGAAAAGAAACGTTAACATCCACTAATTACCACTAAATTTCGGTTTGTAGCCTCACTTTTGAGTTTCTGTGGGACATCAGGACCTAGTCCCTAATGGAAATTGACTGGCGGTAAGTAATAGCACCAATAGACAGATACGCAAAAAAATGAAGACAAAAAAACTCATCCCCTTATGTTATGGTCATCGAGTGCTGTAGGCTACGCATCAGTGTCGCAGGACCGTGATTTCTGTAAGGAAGGATGGCAAGAATTACTAGTATGGAGATAATTATTGTATGATTCTGTAAAGTAAAATAAAAGAAAACAGTGGTGTACTCGTTTAGGTGTGTGGAAAATGTGGAAATATTAGTTTTTGTTACATTTGGTGAAAATAAGAATTTATGCAACGACACTTTGGGAATGTATTGATTTGTTGACATATGCCAGAAGAACAAACTACAAAGAAACTTTTTGATTGGCGCGTTTGAATGAGGGAAAGAATAAATTAACCAAAGTAAAAAGGGGTGGAAAAAGAAAATAATAAAGAAAGAAAAAAGAAAGAAAGTGAAAGGTATGAACGGTAGACTGGTGATGTGGAATGCCATTATACCGTATGGGTAACAGCTACCGTGAGGACGTACGGTTCAGATGACGTAATGATGACGATAACAAAAGAATAACGACGCCGTTGACGTAAATTATGATGGCGTTGACCTTCGAGGGCAATAATGACGAAAAACAAAAACTGACAACTCCAATAACATTGCTGTGGACAATGATCGTAATGACTGTGATGATGAAAACGACGACAATAATGGTATAGGTAACGATGATGACGATGACGACGACGATGATGATGACGACGACGACGAAGACGACGACGAATAGGACGGCACAGAAGTTCCTGGTTATAAAAGATAAACAAGGGGTTCTCACTTCTTTGATAGTGTTGTGGTTTTCTTCATGATTTCTTGTTAACCCCAGGCAGCTCCATTCAGTTGCAGGGAGACCCTCGCTTCCCAAGGGGGCTGGCTGGCTGCCTGGCCTGACATGAGTGTCAGATGGCCAGGTGAGGGAGGGGAGCGAAGGAGAACATATGCCCAGTAAAAAGTGATGACGCATGGCATTTATATAAGTACGTAGATGCCACCAGATGGAAAACGACAAATAATAAGAGAGGTAGATAGAGAGAGAGACAGACAGACAGAGAGAACGAGAAAGAGAGAAATAGTGATATACATATATATATATATATATATATATATATATATATATATATATATACACAGAGAGAGAGAGAGAGGTTCACGAGAAGCGATTGCTATGAAGGGGGGTGCGGTCGTAATGAGTGAAGTAGAAGGAAGAGTAGAAGGAGGAGGAGGAGGAGTAAGAGGAGTAGAAGGAGGAGGAGGAGGAAGAGAGCGGCATTTGCAAGTACATCTTACACTTCGGCGCTTGCCGCTGTAGGGCTCGTACTTGCTCGCCGAGGTAAGTGTTTGTTTATATGTGACCTCTGATTAATTACCAGAAGCGTGGGCTCAGTCCTTGAGAAGGTAAGCTCTTGTGTTTTCCTTAAGCTTGAGTTCAATCAACATGGTAGAGGGGCTAATAAAGGCGAAAACAGAGTTAAACACCATATGAGGACGGAGCCTTTATTTGTACGACGTTTCGCTTATTACAGCTTTTTCAAGTAATAAGCGAAACGTCGTACAAATAAAGGCTCCGTCCTCACATGGTGTTTAACTCGTCAGTCTTGTCGGCAACTGCTACTTTCATGAAAAGGCGAAAAGAGTTAACATAGAAATGCGCTGTACATTCTTGGCTCCACTGTCGCAATTGTGATAAAGTGTTTGCGATAGACGTACTTATACCGTTAGCGTTATTGCTAGTGATGTGTGTGTGTGTTTGCGGTTTTGTATTTGTCTTTTAATTTTGCAGTTATGCAATAGTGATGTGTGTGTGTTTGCGGTTTTTATTTGCCATTTAATTTTGCAGTTATGCAATAGTGATGTGTGTGTTTGCGGTTTTGTATTTGCCATTTTATTTTGCAGTTATGCAATAGTGATGTGTGTGTGTTTGCGATGTGAGTTTGCGTTTTTCTATCGGCCATTTAATTTTGCGGTTATGCAATAGTGATGTGTGTGTTTGCGGTTTTGTATTTGCTATTCAATTTTGCGGTTATGCAATAGTGATGTGTGTATGTTTGCGGTTTTGTATTTGCTATTTAATTTTGCGGTTATGCAATAATGGGCTAATTCTTACCAGAACGTTCTGTTCATATACGTACATACCACTGCCACTGACAAATGGGGAATCATTATTCCGTGGGGTGAAAATATATGACAACTGGAAAAAATAAAAAATAAATAACATTTCCAGTTCAATACAAATGGACACCGTAAAGAAATGACAAAAATAGTTCGTAAATAAGGGAGTTAACCAAAGTCAAATGCATAAATCCACTTCCACCCATTCCACCCCCACATGCTCCACTCCCATTCACCTCTCCTCTCTCCCTCTTTACGCATGAAAGTTGATCTATTCGCACACCTGTGCCATGCAGATTTTCTTTGATCTCTGCAGCTCCGTGAAGTCTTGTATTATTTTAGGTACAATGAGTATTATTACTTATTGGGGTGTTGATATTTTCTTTTAAAAATGTCTTCAGGTGTCTCGTATACCTACACGGTATTTTGGGAATAGATTTTTCTTTGTCTTATGCCCAGTTTCGTGTTTGCGTTGAAGACTGTTTCGTGCATCTTTGATAAACACTCACATACCTGACTTAGTCATTATCATCACAGTTCCCCTTTCTCGTCGATGTTGTTTACATGTAGTCTGTCTTCATGTTTCTAAGTACCTGTATATGTAGGGAGTATATTTACGGAGCACAAGAACACACACACATACAGTATTATATATATATATATATATATATGTATATATATGTGTATGTGTACAACACTGAATGGATCCCAGTGACTAGAGATACATTTTTATCAACCACAATGCACTTTAATTCTAAGCCATCAACATCGGAAGAACCGTGGAGGCACATGCAGAAATTGAAACGTGGTACGCCCGAGGACTCAAACCATCGGCTGCGAGCACGTGACCAGTGCCGTATTGACTTAGACCAATACACCATCTCTCTTGATGGTGTATTGGTCTAAGTCAATACGGCACTGGTCACGTGCTCGCAGCCGGTGGTTCGAGTCCTCGGGCGTACCACGTTTCAATTTCTACATGTGCCTCCACGGTTCTTCCGATGTTGATGGGTTAGAATTAAAGTGCATTGTGGTTGATAAAGAAAAAAATATATGTATATATATATATATATATATGTGTGTGTGTGTGTGTGTGTGTATGTATTCACTTTGGTGTGTGTGTGTTTATTATTTTTTCAGAGAAAGGGTCACAATATTCTCGTTTTCATAGGAGAGACCAGTTACATATCTTCTTCTTTTACTTTAATATTTTTTTTCATTTTATTTACATATTTTATGTTTTACATCTGATTTAATATGGTTTTATCTTATTTTATTTCATTCTATTATACTTGATTTTGTTTTATTTTTTATATAATTTTCTTATATTTTATTTAATCTTACTATGATATATTTTATGTATTTATTTATATCTTCATATATTTCTTTATTCCTTTACATATTTATCAATTCATTTATTTACTAATTATTTATTGTTTATACACTTAGTTATTTATCCATTTATTTATTTATTTATTTGTTTGTTTATTTTTGCGCATTTACTTATTCATCTATTTACTTATTTATCTATTAATCTATTTATTTATAAACTTTTTAGAGAAAAAGGAAGCATACAGGTTTGAACATACAAGGTACACAAGTTTAAGCAAATTATATCGCAACTGGATTGTTGGACGATATTCTTGTGCAAAATCAGGTCACAGAAATGAACATAAAAATTATAAATCCCTTTACCACGCGTCTTGTGTATACGTGTTTTGTGTGTATGTTTGTGCGTATGTGTGTGTGTGTGTGCGTGTACGTACACTTATCCAGTACTATTTTATGTTTTATGATCCCAATCGTGTCAATTTGATCCTCGGATTAGATTTGATGATTAGATGGAGTGTTTAGTGGGGTGGTTTAGTACAGCAAGTTCCTGAAGTTTGATGATATTCTATAATCTTGAAAATAATATTTTGTGAAATAGATTTTACCATAATATTTCTTTTCTATGTTGCAAATATTGACCACTGAAAAATATGGAAATCGAAAATACTGTGTATATAAATATATATATACTGTATACACACACACACACACACACACACACACACACACACACACACACACACACACACACTGTGGTTAGAGCTCTGGCCTGCCACTACGGAGGTCCGGGTTCGATCCTCGCCCGGGGCTGAAATAATATCAGTATCGCAGCGCTGAGGGGTGTTACTCCAACTCTCGTGGGCGGGGAGTTGGGGGTGTGCGTGTGTGTGCAAGGTCATAGCATTACCCATAGATCGGACCTACGAGCTCTGAGCTCTCTTCCAGGAGGGAAATAGCTGTCGATCACGAGTCCAACACGTGATCCAAAGACCAAGTGAATACACACACACACACACACATATATATATATATATATATATATATGTATATATATATTGTTGTGTATTCTGGCTTGTTCGCCTGAACGCTAATCAAATGTAATTATTAAATCAAAATCATGTTGCCTTACTATAGGACTAAACAATTTGATAATTGATACAATTTTATAAAAGACCATTTCCTTATCATTAGTATCCCCAATAACCTCAAAT
>NC_134816.1:21119189-21121689 GCF_046742065.1 Oratosquilla oratoria | reverse complement strand
GGAAGATGAAGATAAAGAAGGAGAAGAAGCAGAAGTAGAAGATAAAGGAAAGGGAAGGGATAGAGGAAAGTAGAAACAAGAACGTAGGCGGCGAGAGAGAGGGAGAGACAGAAAGCACATGCACACTCATATTACCTGCTTTTACATGATTATTACTTGTGTAAACAATTGTTAACCCTCTGCTCCTTCCGTTTACTCAAACACAAACTCGCCACCCCTTCCAGTGTCCAACACTTCGTCTAAGTAAACAAAACACCCTGGGGTGCATTCCCGTTTTCTTTCCGCTCTTTTAATTAATACAAGTGGACTCTTGGATAAACTATCATATCAAAAATATATTTCGTTTATAATCAAAAGCAATTTTTTTTTAGTATGATGTCACTGTTGGTATGCATTTTCTTTAGACAGGGGTCAGACATATTATTCCATGTAGTTCTTCATGTGGGTCCTAGATACTTTCTAGACCATTTAGAAAAACACACCAATGTGATATCGCGTGTGTTGTTTTATGATCGCAAGGAGAGAGGCATTATGCTGATGACGTGCCAAAAACCTATCGAGCTAGTCACAGGCTGAGTTTATTGTTCCTTACTTAGCAAATTAATCAGACTAATGACATTACCCACTAAAGGGACTATCACACTGGGCTATTTTTTCTCCAACTTTCTACCTCCAACCTCCATTTGCATAACTAGAATATGGCTTCGCTTGCAGAAATCTAGATTTCTCTAAGAACATTTCACCAGTATGTCTAATATTCGTATAGGTTTATAATCTCTTAGTTCATTATTCAGCTTTGCTATATATGACGGACAGATAATTTGATATTTGGAGACTTAGAAAATAAAATGTAACCGAAGTCATTTTTACTAAAACGAACACTCAACTGTCGATGCTGGTGAAGCCCGTGGAAGCCCTGTGTGATGACTCACTAACATGACCTAACGTCAAAGGATGTGAACAAAATGCCAATTTTTATAAACAAATGTTGACAGAGGTGCATTGCCGAGTTTATTTACACAGCAGTGTAAACAAAGCGGCTGGCCCCGCTGTGGACGTGTTGTGTCTTATTGCATTGCTTGTAACCCAGGCAGTGGGCAGGGAACAGGGAGCCTTCATCCACAAAGAGATATGGTGAAAGGGAAATGGGGGACGGTTGGGAATGAGATAGGTCGGATGGGTGGATGCTTTGGAGGAAGAAGCTTATT
This sequence comes from Oratosquilla oratoria, assembly GCF_046742065.1. Classification (NCBI taxonomy): domain Eukaryota; kingdom Metazoa; phylum Arthropoda; class Malacostraca; order Stomatopoda; family Squillidae; genus Oratosquilla; species Oratosquilla oratoria. The sequence goes on along the minus strand of NC_134816.1, from coordinate 21,120,481 downwards.
AGTATCTGGATAGATAGAGGGACATTTGTCTATACCAGTGGTGGGGAACCCTTGGCACGCGTGCAAAATCTGTGGATTGAGGCCCATATATGAGATGAGGGGAGGGAGGGGGGCTATACTCTTATGTAGGCCTATAATTAATCTTACTCCATTGGCATGCGAGAAAATTTTGTATATAAGATTTGGCTGATTTTGGCACCCACATTTTAAAAGGTTGCCCACCCTTGGTCTATGAGGTCGCACGTACAATATTGTCCAATTGAAATGTCACTCGTTCTGGACGATGAGTCTGTGACCTTGTGTTATTCATCACACGGCTGACAAATGTACATACCCACAGCCGGAAACTTATATGATTAACTGCATATGTTGTTGTTGTTGCTGTTATTGTTGTTGTTGCTGTTGGTATGATGTTGATGGTGGTGGTGCTATTGTTGTTGTTGTAGTTGTTGTTGTTGTTGATGATGTTGCTGTTAATTATTTTGATGTTGATGTTTTTGTTGCTGTTAATGATTTTGATGTAGCTGTTTTTGTTGTTGTTTGTGCTGTTGTTATTGTTATTGTTGCGAGTTGTAGTTTACCAGCACTTCTATATTTACAGTAATTATGTGGAGTATAATAGTATATTCATATGACTCAAAGTCTAAGGCAGCTTCTTATATTTTTTCTATCAACATGTTTCGAAAACAGGCAAGAAGGCAAGAAAACACTAAAACACAATGTTTGCAATTACTGTTAGTTCTTATGTAGAAAGTCTTAGATAGTAATTTAGAATACAGTTGGGAAGATTAATTCTTGCAGTTTTTGCCTACAAACATTAGTAATGAAAAGTTTGTCAATGGAGTATACCTGAGTAAGCGTCCGCCATCTTTTGGTAATCGATGTAAACACACGACTTTGTTTATACGACAGTTTTCCGCGTCTACAAGACACCAAGACTGCACACCACAAACTGCCGAGGACCTTACTGTTTATGAATATTGTTTATGATTGTGTAATAATTTTTGTGTACGCGTTATGTACCTGGTATTTATATCTAATTTCATTTCGATTAAAGTCAGACTATTCTATCTAGCTTTTAGAAGAACAACAATATAGCACTGGCGTTGTTAGAAAAACAAAATAACTATGTGAATTTAGCTGTTGAGGAAGATATGGCATAGCCACTATGAATAATGTAGGTGCTTTGTTCGAGAGGTTGTTATGCGAATATTTATGAATATTATATATGATTATATTAGCGGTTTATATCATATAGTTCTACATGTTTTACTAGGTTCAGATATGCCTGT
>NC_134816.1:20974189-21114189 GCF_046742065.1 Oratosquilla oratoria | reverse complement strand
CTGTCTAGTACCCTATTCTAGACTTTACAAACCTTAATTATTTCCTAATTTCAGAGGAATCCATATGCAGCCTAGATCAAACTTTCTATATCTTAGATATATCCTAGTTTCAGATTACCCAATAGAGACCCATCGGTAGCCTAGATCAACTTAACATTGTCTAGTATCCTAGTCTAGACTTTACAAGCCTTAGTTATTTCCTAGTTTCAGAGAGTATTGATACAGGAACCCATCTGCAATCTAGATAAACCTTTCTAAGTCTTAGATATTTCCTAGTTTCAGATTCCCCAATAGCCTAGATCAACTTAACACTGTCTAGTACCATATTCTAGGGTGCAAGGGGGACTTTGCCTTCCTCTTCCAAGAGAACAACGAACCGACAGCTGAAACTTATGCTACTGCCGAAATGGGTCACCAGTCCTCCACGGACCAAATGTCCGTGTGCTCTTGGATAAAAGTTGACTATTTCCGTCGGAATACCTACGTCTACTCTTATGCCACTTCAGACCAGAAGAGCAACGAAGTAAACATGAAAGTTGGTGAGGAGATTAAAGTTTGCAGTTACGCGTGTTTTGATATAGGCCCTGTTCACATTACCGGTTTGAACCGCGGTGGTTCAATTATATTGTAAGTCAATAAAGGCATTCATATACAACCACGCAGTTTTTCGTTGACTGCGGTACCGTCGTGGTTTCCGCTCGGTTTAAACCGCTAGTGTGAACAAGGTCATATTCTTTAGCGCATTAGTGTCTAGGGACCCCATCCACTGTTCGATCTTATCTTGAGGCCGCTTGGCAGATCAGGTAGGATCCCATCTGATTGGATTATGTATGTACAGTACTGATTTTAGTTTGCCCGACCCACATACACGATCCTATCTAGTCGGATCCGACCAGATCTCTCCGGCAGCCTCGAAGACCAGATCCGATCGTAGATCGTGTCCATGTTCTTTCACCCACCATCTAAAGGGTGCAAATATAGGTGCGGGTTTTGTTTTGTGGGTGGAAGTTTCTGTGCAGATGTGAGTGCAAGTTTGCGGACAGTTGTAGGTGTAGTAGTGTGTAGGTGTGAGTGTAAGTTGTTGTTTATGCGTTCGAGTTGGTGCATGGAAACACACGGTGTTTATCTATATGAGAACATAAGAATGGAGGAGGCTGCAAGAGACCATAAGGCCTACACTAGGTAGCTCTGTATCCATCACCACCTGTAATCCCCATCCATAAGGTTGTCTAATCGTTTCGTTGACCACCCTATTAGTAAAGCAATTCTTGCCTATTTCCTTCTTAAATCTAAATTTGTCCAGTTTAAATCCATTATTACGAGTCCTGCCCTGTTTTTTTAATATGATGACCTTGTTTGCATCACCCTTGTTAAAGCCTTTGATCCACTTGAACACCTCTATTAGAGTGTAAGTTAAGGTGTCTAAGCCTCTCTCCGTAAGGCAAATTTCTAAGTCCATGTATCATTTTGGTCATTCTTCTCTGTACTGATTCTAGTGAATTAATGTCCATTCTGTAGGACGGAGACCAAAACAATACCACATAGTCAAGGATGGGTCTAACTATCGCTAGAGTTTGATAATTACCTCTGCATTTCTATAAGTTACCGTCCTAGCAATGAAACCTAATGCTCTGTTAGTTTTCTTCCTGGCGCTAATGCACTGTTACCTGGTTTTAAGGTCCGGCCTCACTAGAACTCCCAAGTCTCTCTCGCACTCAGTTTTCCCTAAAAGCGCGTTATCTAAGCTGTATTTATTTTCGGGGTTGTGTAGCCCTACGTTTAATATGCTACACTTAGAGGTATTGAAGTTCATTTGCCATTTCACCGACCATGTGAACAGTTTGTTAAGATCATCCTGCAGAATCTCTGCGTCGTCTTTTGACCTAATTAGGTGTCCTATTTTAGTGTCGTCCGCAAATCTACTAACATCACTATTTATCCCATCGTCTAAGTCGTTTATGTACATAATGAACAACAAGTGACCCAAAACCGAGCCCTGGGGAACCCCACTAGTAACATTGCCCCACCCCATTTATGGTGACCCCCTGTTTTCTGTTACTAATCCAAGCTCTAATCCATTCTAACACTTTTCCTCCTATGCCATGGTCTTTGATCTTATTTAGTGGTCTCTGGTGTGGCACCTTGTCGAACTCTTTGCTTAAGTCAAGGTAAATAACATTGTGATTATCATTGTTATCTGACGCCTTATATACTTTAGTGTAAAAGGATAGAAGATAAGTCACACATGACTTACCCTTGGAGAAACCATGCTGTGTGTCACGAATTAGATTATGTCTTTCGATGTGTCCTCTGAGTCTATTTACTATTATTGATTCAAGCATTTTACCTATAACCGATGTCAAACTGATTGGCCTGTAGTTGCAGATTTATCTCCTTTCTTAAAAACAGGAACAACGTTTGCCTGCCTCCAAGCAGTAGGCACAAAACCAGTGTCTACCGATTTATTAAGTATTTCAGTTAACTGGTCCTTAAGCATTCTTGGAAAAATTTCGTCTGAACCCGGGGATTTTGTCGCTTTAAGTCTTTCAATGTGTTTGACTACTTCTACTTTACTAATGCTGATATTAGATAGACTACTTTCTTCATCCCCACTGAAAATCGGATCGCAGTCAGGTACCTTATCTAACCTCTCATTAGTAAACACCAAGAGAAAATATTTGTTAAACTCCTCACTCATTTTTCCTCCGATTCTATCATGACATTTTCATCATTTTTAATTGGTCCTATTCTTTCTTTATTTTTGGGTCTATAGAGATGAAAGAAACCTTTAGGGTTGGATCTTGCTTGACTGGCAACCTTAATTTCATAATTACGTTTCGCTGTACGTGCATTTTTTTAAATCAGCTTTCCCATTTCGTTATATGTTGATCTAAGGTGTGTTTCTCCGTTTCTTATTTTTACGTAGTCTTCTTTTCATTCCGATCTCATGTTTCAATCTGTCCGTCATCCATTTGGGAGTATTACTATTCTTCCGTATTGACTTCAGGAGGATAAATGTATTGTGTGCATTAATAATTAAATCAGTTAGATTGCTATACATTTCATCCAAATCGCTGACCTGGCTGTTGAGCCCCCGCCCCCATACCAAGAGCCACTTGCCCTTATAAGGCACGCACCCGTTCACTACTCATTGTTTCCCTCTCATATTAGCTCCTCGTGGATGAAGGGTCATCCCTGTCTCCTGTTCACTGTCCTAACCAGAAGAAATACAGCAAATTCACAGCAGGGCCTCCTCATGTACATGGCGACCCTCCCGCCTTGTCCCTTCATGCGGCGTTTATACAATCATATAAATTATTCATCTCTTTTTTTTCAGCTTGTTTTTACACATTTAAACTAGATTGTTAAATTTTCACGGAATATCTACCTTTCATCCAAGAACTCTCAGTACATTGTGGTTCAAAGCTCATTCTGGATTGTTTGTTTACTTTTCTGATAACAGTCGAGGTAATGTGTGATTACATAGATGGCCTGATGAATTTCCCGAAAACACGTAATAGATGATCAGAGATGAGTCTGAAATTCAAGATAATTGTACCCTAGACATTGGTGATGGTCAGTTTTACACAAACACATTTCCATGTGTTATACATTCCGTTCGGTTTAAGGATAAATCTTAGCCGTACTACCTTCCTTGTTTGTTCAATTATTTTGTCTGTAACTCCCTGTTCATATATGTGGTTATCTAGTTAATTATCTAAGTATTCCTATATTTACTTATTATGTATTTTGTGTAATTATCAATTCATTTTATTTCTACACCATTAATCTTCTTCTCTGTATATTTAATTGTTGTTTTTTCTTTGTTTCAAGTTGCATATTTTGTTTTTCACTTTGTATGCCAAATTATCAAAATATTCTTTTCCTTCTGCAGAACCAAATGCTTTGAAAATTGCCATAGGCGAAAAATATTCTATATATAAGGAACGTACAAACCTTGTCATCCCAAAACGATGGCTTCACGCTTGCTTCGTGTGCAGTCCATCCGACATGACCCTGAAAATATACGTCAATGGGTGAGTGAGCTAAATCCTGAGATATACGTCATTGGATGAGTGAACCAAGCTAGGCTATTTCTCTATCAGAATCGATGATTTTTCAGGTCAGCTTCGTTGTGTTTATTGTATCCAGCTGGGCGGAAACAGCATCTTAAACAAAAAAACAAAAAACAAAAAAAAAAGACCTGAAAGGTATTACACTGAAACATATACCGGTTGGTGTATTTGCTCACAAAATATTGTTTGGGTTAATGGAAATAAACATATACCGAGTTGATCACATACCTCCTTGCATTATTTCATGTTTTGTTTGACTTATCAAAATAGATAAAATACGGAGAGGCTCGAAGGTCGGAGGGGTTGGGGGCGGGGGTGTAGCCTGCGGACGCGCAAACCCAATATAGCACCTGGGGTATCTACTTTGATTGGTGATTGTACAAGCATAAGTAAAGGCAACAATGATATGAACCTGTACATGGTGCTCCTACGAAACGGAGGTCGGAGAGAATCGTCTCCCCGTCGTCCGTCTTCAGATCCTATCAACGCCCTTATCTCTATCTGGAGTAGCCCTGAGGGGCCGGTGCTGGCTCTCGGGACTGAGCCCAATATCTTTATCAGTTTCGATTTTTCTTCACTTTTCTTTTTTCACATAAAGAACGGTGACAATGGACGACTGCTTCCCTCCTCTTTACCCTTATCCGATGACACAGAGACTAATTTATCATATATAAACAGAGAATATAGAAGTCTTCTTTTTCCTGAGGAGGTCTAAGGAAGTGTTTGAGGACCATTAATGGGTTATCACACTGGGCTATTTTTCCTTCGACATCCTCACTCCAACCTCAATTTCAATAACTAAAATATGACTTTGCATATAGAAATATAAACTTCTCTAAGAACCTTTCAGTGTTGTGTCTAACGTTCGTATAGGGTTGTAATCTCTTGGTTCATCATTCAGCTTTACTATACATGACGGTAAGATATCGTCACTCTCGTAAAGAAATTGCCTAAGCCATTTCTCGTCAATTTCTGGATTTTTTTTTTTTTTTTCCTAAATCAATTTTTCATTGCTCCTTGTGGTACAATTCCCAGTGTTTTATTTAGTGTCTGAGTAGGTTAAAACTACGTTAGGAGGAACATTACGTACATTTATAACGTAGAAAACTATTCTTTTTTCGATTTCCTGAAAAGTTGGACAAATGACTTAGGCACTTTCTTTATGAGGCTGGCGATATTTGGAGATTTGAAAATTTAAATATTGTAACCTAAGTCGTTTTCACTCAAACGAACTCTCAACGGTCGATGCTGGCAAAGCCCGTGGAAGCCCATTGTGATAATGTCTTTACTGACTACAAGTTCCCAGTCAGTAAAATTCGAGGCAATTCTTTCTACATATTTTTACATACAAGTATATACATATACATACAACATACATAAACATACAAATACATACACATGTGTATACATATGTATACATAAAGATATGTACAAAAAAATGAACTGAATATTCTGATTTATCGATCATCTCCAACCATTTTTTTCTCTTGTGTTCTAACTTTCATCAAATAATATGATCAACTTTTCGGTCTAAGAATTCTTTGAAAAATTGCAAAATATATCATGAATGAAATACCACATACCACATATTATCACCATGAAAGCCACGCCTCTATGGTTTCTCTGAACCTTTCAGGAACTTCAAGACTTCAGAGAATAGAGTGTGCATGATCACATTGAACGGAACTGTGGTTCTTGGACAAGAAACGGATTCCTACGTTGGCGGCTTCGACAAGCTCCAGTCCTTTTCCGGTTACATCATGGACTATAAGTAAGAGAAGCTCAACGGAAAAAAAATCACAGACACCCTACCAACGCATTATAAGAACATAAGAATGAAGGAGACTGCAAGAGACCATTAGGTCTATACTAGGCAGCTCCATGTCCATTACCACCTATCATCCACATCCATAAATCTATCTAACCTTCTCTTCAAAAAACCAATAGTTTCAGCGATCACCACATGGTTGTTAAGTATATTCCGTTCGATAACCACTTTATTGGTAAACTAATTTAATTTCATTACTGCAAGGCCTACCCTGCCCTTTTAATATCATAATCTTGTCTTTATCACCCTTGTTAAAGTCCTTGACCCATTTGAATACCTCTATTAGATTCTACCATTATAATAAACAGATCAAAAGTGTAGTACTCTACTACATAATTCCCCCAAAGCTCGTCTCATCTACAGTTAAACATACTACAATCCTCCTCGTGTAGTTGTCTTCCCCTTTTTCTTATTTTGCCTCCCTTTTTCGTGGTAGCATGTATAACCGAACTCTGACGGACAAAGAGGTAAAAGCCCTTGGTTCTTGTAACGGTGGTCTGGAGAAGCACCACCCTGGAGAGGGCGACCTTGTGGCTTGGAGCAAGACCGAATGGAATGTGGTTGGCGCCGTCAAACGTGACATGACCAAAGAAGTGATCTGCCAAAGTTTTGCTGCGGGAAGGTAAGCAATATTCATAACAGCGCAAATATTAAGTGCGCTGGTAGCGTAATCGGAAGCGTGTTGGCCTCGTATTCATTTAGTTGTGGGTTCAAATCCCGCACTACTACAAAACAATATATATATATATATATATGTATATATATATATATATACATGTATATATATGTACATATATTTCTTTTTTATCAACCACAATGAACTCTAATTCTAAGCCATCTAGGCGCATGCATAAATTGTAACGTGGTACGACCGAGGACTCGAACCTATGCTGCGAGAACGTTACTAGTGCCGAGTGACTAGACCAATACGCCATCAAGAGAGATCATTGGGACCCATTCAGTGTTGTATATATATATACATATATATATATATATATATACATATATATATATATACATATATATATATATATATATATATATATATATATATATATATATATATATATATATATATATATATATGAGAGAGAATGTGGGTGGGGAAGGGCAAACGAAGATGTGTTAGGAATAGAGTTTATTGCCCTAACGTTGCGACCAACTTGGTCTTCTTCAGAGGACTACAGCATTACAAACGGATCACAATTCTTATAGTCGTAGTGAGAGGGAACCCGCCAAGGTATGAGCGTCATGTTTTCCCTTTGGCTAACGATTTAATTATTAGGACACTTGCTGCTTTCGAGAGGCATTTAAATCCGTCTCTGTCGTTGTTGTTCTTGTTGGCGGCGATATGTGCAGCTTCCACAGTTTTTCTCATTTTCTTCTCAAATCCCTCGTGTAGAATTTCTGCGTTGTTCCAATCAGGTAGATGTCCACATTTGTCCAGGTGACGAACCAGGGAGTTAGATGTTCTATGAGCCCTGAGATCGTTTTTGTGCTCATTCAAGCGTTTATTGAACCCTCGACCTGACTCACCGAAATAAGATGATGGACAACCGTTGCATGGAATACGGTAAATGACACTGAGATTATTACGCATATTATTATGTTTCTTAAATATTTTTCCTATTTTATTGGAAGATATTTTTGCTATATTTATTCCACCTTTTAACAAATAATCATCAATAGCTATGGTGTTTATAGAATTAGGGACAGAAATAAAATGAGACTTATCCTTTCCCGGGGTTCGGACGTTTGAGCCATCGTAGATCTTCTTGGCTTTCCTCGTTGTCCTGGTGATCAAACCTCCGGGGTATTTCAGCTTCCTAAAGGTATTCTTGATGTAAGTAAGTTCATCCTCTAGGAATTCTTCACTGCAGATACGAAAAGCTCTGAGAAAGAAACCTATTAGAACACCCGTTTTAACACGTCTGCTGTGTGCTGAAAAATAATGGACAAAGTCGTCCCTATTGGTGGGTTTCCTGTACACCGAGAAACTTACCTGTTGAGAACCTCTGTGTATTAACGTGTCTAAAAATGGTAAATTACACTCTTTTTCTAGTTCAACTGTGAATTGAATGTCTTTATTCACAGCGTTGAGTCTTCTCAACTTATTTTCTATATTAGTTCTTTTTGGCATCACCACGATTATGTCATCCACGTACCTTAACCAAGTGGTACCTCTTCCCATGATGTTGATGTATTTGTCCATTTCTAATACTTCCATGAATAAACATGCCATGACAGCAGATAATGGACTCCCCATTGCGAGACCTCTAATCTGTTTAAATTCAATGTTGTTAAACATAAAATAACCAAATTTGACACACATGGAAATAAGTTTTATATAATCAGATCTTGGGACTGGAAGGGTATCATCATCGATATCTGTTGTTACTTTCTTCACTGCTTCTAGGGCATCAAAAATAGAAACATTTGTGAATAACGCTGTTATATCGAAGCTTGCCAACTTTTTATCACTTACATTCAGATCCTTAAGTCTCTGGATCAGGTCGGAAGAATTTCTTAAATGGGCCCCGCTGATGGAACCGATGACGTTGGAAAGGGGTTTTGCCAGACATTTCGCTAGTCTGTGCGGAGCGCTACCAATCCCTGAAGTTATGGGCCTCATGGGGATATTTACCTTATGTACTTTAGGAAGACCGTGCATTAACGGGGGTTTTGGAGCTTCTTCTAGTAATCCTAACAACTTTTTTCCCCTGACAACAGATATCGATGATGATATCCTTCCAGTCCCAAGATCTGATTATATAAAACTTATTTCCATGTGTGTCAAATTTGGTTATTTTATGTTTAACAACATTGAATTTAAACAGATTAGAGGTCTCGCAATGGGGAGTCCATTATCTGCTGTCATGGCATGTTTATTCATGGAAGTATTAGAAATGGACAAATACATCAACATCATGGGAAGAGGTACCACTTGGTTAAGGTACGTGGATGACATAATCGTGGTGATGCCAAAAAGAACTAATATAGAAAATAAGTTGAGAAGACTCAACGCTGTGAATAAAGACATTCAATTCACAGTTGAACTAGAAAAAGAGTGTAATTTACCATTTTTAGACACGTTAATACACAGAGGTTCTCAACAGGTAAGTTTCTCGGTGTACAGGAAACCCACCAATAGGGACGACTTTGTCCATTATTTTTCAGCACACAGCAGACGTGTTAAAATGGGTGTTCTATTAGGTTTCTTTCTCAGAGCTTTTCGTATCTGCAGTGAAGAATTCCTAGAGGATGAACTTACTTACATCAAGAATACCTTTAGGAAGCTGAAATACCCCGGAGGTTTGATCACCAGGACAACGAGGAAAGCCAAGAAGATCTACGATGGCTCAAACGTCCGAACCCCGGGAAAGGATAAGTCTCATTTTATTTCTGTCCCTAATTCTATAAACACCATAGCTATTGATGATTATTTGTTAAAAGGTGGAATAAATATAGCAAAAATATCTTCCAATAAAATAGGAAAAATATTTAAGAAACATAATAATATGCGTAATAATCTCAGTGTCATTTACCGTATTCCATGCAACGGTTGTCCATCATCTTATTTCGGTGAGTCAGGTCGAGGGTTCAATAAACGCTTGAATGAGCACAAAAACGATCTCAGGGCTCATAGAACATCTAACTCCCTGGTTCGTCACCTGGACAAATGTGGACATCTACCTGATTGGAACAACGCAGAAATTCTACACGAGGGATTTGAGAAGAAAATGAGAAAAACTGTGGAAGCTGCACATATCGCCGCCAACAAGAACAACAACGACAGAGACGGATTTAAATGCCTCTCGAAAGCAGCAAGTGTCCTAATAATTAAATCGTTAGCCAAAGGGAAAACATGACGCTCATACCTTGGCGGGTTCCCTCTCACTACGACTATAAGAATTGTGATCCGTTTGTAATGCTGTAGTCCTCTGAAGAAGACCAAGTTGGTCGCAACGTTAGGGCAATAAACTCTATTCCTAACACATCTTCGTTTGCCCTTCCCCACCCACATTCTCTCTCATTTGTCTGAAATAATCTTAAATATATATATATATATATTAATCATTGACCAAGGATATATAGATGTAAACTAACGTTTTCCGACCCTAGTACCCTCTGCGGCCAGTTCTAAGCAGTCCAGCACCCCCTAACTAAGTATCTTATTACTAGAAGGAGAAAGGAAAGTGTATGTGGACATCGCTTCCCAGCACCATTTATAATTTATTTCAGCACCCCAGGGGGTGCTAGCACCCTAGGTTAGGACACGCTGGTGCAGATATTATGTTCACTAAGATAAACAATACTTATAGAGTTGTTGACTAAAATGTATTGTTGGCTAATGGCCGATTCAAAATGGCTGCCATGCAGAGCAGAAGATGTTACGCGTCAACGATATTTTATAGAACTAATATTTCGTTTTTATTCAGTGTTTTAATGTTACTTCTTATTAGTCGAGTACCCTAGATTTCTTTTTTTTTTCTTTATAAATGATGAATAATCATTAATGGATGTTTGTTTTCACATATGTAGCTTTATCTATCTACTCTGTCTATGCCACAGCTGAGTTCAAATCTAGACGAACAAGTGACGAACAGTTTTGTTTTGATTTAGGCCAAATAATCGCGTACGCCTTTGAGGGAAACCTTCTCATTAAAAAGTTAATAGGCGTTCCTAAATATCGGACAAAGGTATTAAACAATTAGCAATGACATACAATCATCTCCAGGGTTTTGGACAAATAGTCCGGGAATTTCAGCAGTGGCAGTGAGACAGTTAAGAAACAGAACTTAGTAATTGACTATACAAGCAAGAGGATATTTTACTCATTCTCAGGAACCAGTACCTGAATTTCCCTCACTTGTTCAACCATGACGAAGGCACACAGTTATGTGGTGTGCTGAAGGGCCACATAGCACTACCACGTAGTGAGGCTGAGAACGATGTGTTGTACCAGTTCGTGGAACCGATTGGCCCCCTCTGCAAGAACCACATCCATTACAGCGGGTTTCTCTGGCTCGGTACCACCGATAAGGCTGTCGAGGGCGAGTGGAGGTCAATGAAGGTTAGTATTATAACGAGTGACAGGATTTGTTCAAGTCAGTCCTTCATTTGCAGCAATATATATATATATATATATATATATATATATATATATATATATATATATATCTTTATAAATTTATTATGTAGATAATATTCCTTTTCAGTAACTGTCATTTATCATGTATGTTCTGTTCTTGAAACATTACATAGTAATCACATACGCTATGTTATCAATTGTCAAGTGCTTTTGCCCGAATTATTGTATACATAAATGCTGCTACCGGTTTCTCTAGCCGATTACTGTATATAGCTACGAAGTGGATCAATTTGTATCATGTAGAAGAAAACTAAAAACGTAGAGACTGAACATCTTCACACCAGGCTTAATGACCCCCTTATGGGTCGATAGCCTTACAAAAATTGTATCATCTGTAAAGTAATGTAATTTGAAGGGTGTCCCTTGTTTAACACTAGGTGGATCCCAACATGCAGGGGTAATTTGAGAATAAGTTATTAACAGTGATTTTTTCTAATGAGTCTGTGTGAATATGAGTGTGCGTACGACTTAACACATACGGAGCATATACAGTATGCATTCGTACAAATATTTGTGTGTGTATGTACATTTATAATTACACATTACATATTTTGAATAATAAGAATTATATGTCACAGGGGGGCACCAGGATTTTAGAAATGCTTAGGTGGGGCATGGCCAAAAAAGGGTTGGGAACCACTGCATTAGACTAACTGAGGGGCGATCTTAGACAACTCTCCAACACAGAGTTAATCTTAATATTTTGTTATAGCCAACCACAGGCAATTCTATTTGTCCTAGGAATCCTTCCTCTACTTAGGAAGGTTAATGGGATTGTGTAGAGACATGCTTGATTTTTTAAATTGTGGTCTTTGAGAGAGCAAGTATGAGAAGATTTGCTAATCAGTTGACTTGAAAATCATGGTGGAGAAAGAGTGTAGGAGAGAGGCCAAACGTAGAGTATGGGATCCAATGTATTTAACGTTTCGCCCAGCAGGGCTTCTTCAGAAATAATGTTAAATAGATTGGATTCCATTCTATGCGTTTGGCCTCTCTCCTACAGTGCTGTTGCAGTCGTTGCTGCTTTTACTCGTGGGTAAAGAGATTGAATTAAGGACATTAAATCTAAGTTAAAGATTGCAAGACAGGGAGCTGAATTGTGAGGCTGAACAAGAACTGCGAAAGGGAATCTTCTACTCTTAAATCACCGAGCGGAAGGTGTCCGCTTTCTTTGTGGTTATAGAACTTCCAGAGGGTCTCCAAGTACCATGGCCATTATTGGACGGTTCTGAAAATATCAAAAGAAATCTAAATGTTGTGAAAATATTAAGAAGTTCGAGAGGACCTGGGATGGAATAGTTTCATTTGGGAAAAGGTGTGCAGGACTAAAATGAATGGCCAACGTTTGAATGATAAATAGGGCCTTGAGTTTCAATGACTGGAAATCGCAATCCCTCAGCAGCTGGCAAAGGTTTTCAGTCCCTCCTATAGACTTCTATGGGAAAAGACGCTGAACTATCATCTATGTTATATCATCGTGGGTCAATTTTTATGTCACCTTTTTATAATAGTGGTAGGATGAGGAACGGAACAGTCACTGGTAATCAGCTCTATGTAGAAAGCTAGAGGAAATGTAGTAGTTGATGTTTTGGGTCCAGACCAAAGACCGAGTGTCAGACCCTCAGGGTTGCACCCTCAGATGGAGGTAAAGGTGTTGAGGGGACGGCAGGGAGAAGATTCCCTCTGACGTACGTCTCACAAGATCATCCCTTGCAAGTATCTGCCGTTAGTCCTTTACTAGAGTTTGTCACTAAGTTATATTTCATTCGTACTGAATCCCTGGAGTGGTTTAATTCCTACCCAGCCATCATTCCCATAAAATAGATAAAAAAAAAGTAAATAAACGAATTAATTAGAAAAAATAGTAAGATTATGAGACTCAACCTACCTTGATTTAACCTATACTAACACTAACCAAGGATCTTCTCCCCACGTCACTTCTTGCTAGACGGGCAATGTCCTCGAGTATACCAACTTTGTCAACGAAATCAACCAGTCAAAACAAGATTGTGCTTTACTACTTATGGCACCTGTCGAACGAAAGTGGGACGATGTTGGATGCTTTCCTCACTTCAAGTTTTGCTTAGCCTGTGATGTGGAGAAGGACATAATACTAACATTGCGTGGACTCTGTGAAGAGGAGCCCATTGCCGCTTTGTTTCTCACTGAGAACAGTGAAAACACCACCGTTTCCTTCAGGTAAGATTATTTTAATGAACGATAGAAATAGAAAAGGTAAAAACAAAGAGAAGACATGAGTGAAAATGAGAGCAGAAGTGGATATGGAGTGTTTGTTAGACAAAGTGTAGTAAGATTATAAGAAAGGGTAAAAAGGGAAATTCAATGGGGACTGAGTCTCAGGTAAAAGAATACATGACTACAGAGATTACTTCAAGTGAAATATTTCCTATGGAAAAAGAAACAATTTTAGAATTTTTTCGTCCTCACTGAAAAAAATAGATAAATAAAAAGAAGTGAACATTTACGAATAATGGAGGATTAATTTTAAGTGACGGAAGAGTTTCTTCGAAGGGTTGGTGATATCAGAAAAGGAAGACAGTAGTGGTTACGTATGAACTAGAGTGATTATAGTAGTGTAAGTTCCAACTATTTTTAGAATAATACCCCATACCTCAGGGATTGCCCCTATAGCTGTTGAATGAGAAGAATGATATCCATAGAGGATTAGGGGTATGAATGTGTTGGGAGTCAAAAGGAGTGAGAAGGAGTACAGGAATTTATAATCCCTCCTTTTTGTGTGACTTGGCCACTGACAATCCTCCTTTACTTGAAAATGACTTGCAGGGATTTTTCACTTACAGCACTCTAATACCTACATATACCTCACTAATATTGATCTCAATTTTCTTTTGTATAAACTTTAGAATTATTCCTTGAGAATCCTCCTCTACTAGATGACTTGAAGGGATATTTAACTTATAGCACTTTATACGCAATGCCTACATATACCGCACTAATATTGATCTTAATTTTAATTTGTATAAATTTTAGAATTATCCCTTATGAATGGGATTGAGTATATCCTCAACTCCATCCAGGCTTTCCATTTTTTTTTTCAACTGCTGTAAAGAATTTTGCTCACGAACTGCATAAAGTTGCCTGCCCTTTGCTATGGCAATATGTTTTTCAAACGCACCGGTATACTGTAGTAAGGATAACTACAAATAATTTTATTTACCAAGTCAAAAGGAAAATACACATGGAAAACAATCCACATGAGGATGGTTTCCCATCTTCTGTCATGGAATTCACTCTTACCTTCTCGTGAGGAGGCCAGTAATCGGAATTATCTGCACACAAGAGAGAGAGAGAGAAGGAAAGAGAGAGAGAGAGAGAGAGGGAGAGAGGGACAGGAGAGGGAGAGACTCACAAGTAATTAGTCATCTACCCTTTTCTTTTTTTCTTTTTTTTATCTGCCACAGTGGGTTTATGAATTACAAAATTTCGCTGCGGGAATCAACCTGGATCCTCTTCGACTCTTGGACTCAAGAAGTTGTGGCACAGCTCGATGCCCACGAGCTCGTCTTACCCATCGGCACCCACGTATGGACACTCACCACCAACTACAGCATCTGTAGCAAAACTGCAGGTATGTTGCAGTGGGACGTTCAAACACAAGTATATAGAGTACATGTGTGAATGTGATCATAGATATATACAATTATACATACATATATATCAAAGATTGACAGATTATGGAGGTGAAAAGGCAATTAGAGCTTAAGGCTATAGGATGGCGTTTTATCTAGAACTAGACGTTTCGACCTCTTGGGCCTTCTTCGGTGGACTCTGAAGAAGAACTAAGAGGTCGAAACGTCTGGTTCTGAATACAACTCAGTATTTAAAGTTTCATTCTCACCTTACCTACATACACATACATATGTTACATATATGCATTTATATATATGCAGACACATGCACACAAATATAGGTATTCATGCATGTCTGCATGCACACACAGATACGTACATGCATATGTACATGTATACGTGTATGCATATACACAGGAAACAACGATGGTCCTGCAACTAGGACGTCAGAGAGAATTAACTACTTCCCGCTCATCTTCAAAAATCGTCAACATTCTCTCTTCTATCTAGAGCAATGGTTCCCAGACTAGGGGCCGCGCCCCCCTAGGGGGTCGTGAGGAGGATACAAGGGGTGTGTGAAGTTATCTGCTCAAAAATATTTGTTTAATTAGAATAATAAAATCATTCAAAGAACAAATATCTACCATTACATACATGTAAAGTATAGTTATAGCAGTCACTCCAACCCGTTTTCTATTAAGCTAGTTCTCCTTACTAGTCTCATGAGTCTTTCCAAATATTATGTCATGTTTTCAAATTATCTATTCTTAAAATTGCAAGTCAATTTTGCCAATTTGCTAATGTTCAAACTTTTTTTAGCTCCTTTTGAACCAAATGTTTCGTTTTTAGTTACTAGGAAAAATGTCTGGAATGTACTATTATTTGTTTGAGTGGCTTTCATTATTAAAATCTAATACAAGCAGAAATCTGTTTTCCTGAACAATGCTAAGAAATAAATGCAAGAATCATTTCACATAAACAAAAGAGGGAGCGGGGCTGTGAGGGTCTACTGGAAGCAAAAAGGGGGCGTTAGGTAAGATAGTTTGGGAACCACTTATCTAGACGAAATGACATTTAGTCTCCGGGCAGGGCCCAAGATCTTCATCTGTCAGGTTCAACTGTATTTCCTCCACTTTTTCATGTAATGCGAGCTGATTACCGGCGCTTCTTCCCTTCCTACTATTAAGCCAGTAAAATAGAGAGTCCTACTCCTATACAGTACAGACAACAGTCCAATATGTCTTCTCAAAGCGTTTTATGGGAGTGCCCGAGGACACTTGTGTGTACGTGCTTCACCAGCGTTTTGGATCACGTGCTAAACACATAATCGACACTCATTACCCTCAGAGCTCATATAGATAGATTTATGAGTAATATCACCTTACACATACTATACACACATATCCCTATCTTGATCAAGGGCGGTAGTAATAGCTCCCACTATTGTGAAGATTTCACGCCATGATCAGGAGCAAACTCCTTCCTGGTGGCCTTTGGCGATAACATTTAGACCAATAACCCGTGTGTAAATGTATGAATGTATTTGTGACTGTGTATGTCTGTATCTATATATGCCTTATTAATTGATATTAGGACTCTACCATCAGACTTTATCAGAATACTCGTACAAATAACTGCTTATTGCGAAGTAAAAGGTGGGGATTATTTCCTTTCATAAAGAATCGTCTCATCTGCTGACACTCTCCGCCTGCCTGGAAAACGAATACACCTGCAAGGACGGTTCCTGCATATCGCTGGAACAGCGATGTGATCTCAGACTCGATTGTCCAGATGCTTCCGACGAGACTGGTTGTCAGAAACTGATACTCCCTGATGAGTATTTCCCTGAGCTCCCTCCTCCAGGACTCTCCGGAGAACCTCTGCGAATGGACGCGACTGTTAATGTTTTTGGATTTTCGCAGGTAAGTAAAGACTATTCTGATGTGATATGGTTTAACGTCACACACTCCCCCCCTATCGGGAGGCTAGAACGGTGCCCCTCACAGAGGGCTTTGTAGCGTGGAATTTAATGAACCATGCCCTTGGTTCAACTTCGCTGGTGGCAGGATTTGAACCGCCCTCACATCGACCTTCGCCGCAAGTAACGACACCCTAACCCGCTCAGCCAGACTATTCTACTTACAAAATTGTGATTTTGTTGTACAGTGCACGCCTGTTCCCCAGCGCCATGGTGGTAGGTGCATATACTCTTTCACGACTCCTAAAACTTTTGGATCATAAACCCAACGCTTAATCTCCTTTTGTTGGACTCTGTGGTGGACGGGGCGTGTGTTAGCCAAACTTATTGTGTATATGGCATCCAGATATGGCGTCACTGGTCGGGGTGGACTTGCGACCTGACCCCATCAAAACCACCAAGCCCGCTATGCAGGTGGTGGAAATGAGACATGAACACGTTGACCCTGGACCGGAATGAACCTAAAGGAGTTTCCTCATGTGGGTGACTGGAACATTTTGATCCCTCTCCAAGGACGACAGATTACCCTTTCATCAGTGAAATTCAGTTATCTAAAAAGTTTATTCATATATACAGAAAAAAATCTTTCAGACACCTTGTCCTTTTCATCTATATTGATGAAGAAGAGAATTGATATGATCAATATATTCACAACAGTGAAATAAATGAAGAAATTTGATAGGGAAGACGTCTTTGTCTAGGATAAGTGTGATAAGAGGCCATGACAGACCAAGGGACGGGACCACTCATGTGTAGATCTTTTCTTGTAAATTATAATTAGGCAAATAAATAAATAAATAAATAAATAAAACAAGCACGCATACTACGTATGCACACACACACCGCACACACTCAGTATCATGATATTATCTTAAGCATTTTATCAAGTCCCGTATTTGCCGGCTTATAAGATGCGCTTTTTTTAATGTATCACAAAACTGCTCTGCGTGTAATAATGTCGTATTACGGATGTACTGAATCATACATTTTCCTTACGAAATCACTTTAAAATATCTTTCAATGCATGTATGATGAAACAAACTATTTTTCCCACAAAATAGGAGATGCGTCTTGTGCGAAGGTTCGGTTTATCCGATGACAAATACGGGAGATACAAAAACAGCTTGTCCTGAGTAAAAGCAGCAACGACTGCAACAGCACTGTATGAAAGAGGCCAAACGCAGAGTATGGGATCCAATATATTTGACGTTTCGCCCAGCTGGGCGAAACGTCAAATATATTGGATCCCATACACTGCGTTTGGCCTCTTTCCTACAGTTTGTTCTATTGGATTTCAGATCGACACGATGGATATGAGAATCACCATCGACTTCGAGTACCGTCTCTCGTGGTTCGACCAGAGGCTTCAGTACATCAACCTGAAGAACTCCTCCGACCTGAACCTCATCGAAGTAGGTTTTGACAAAGTGGCCGTTGTTACAGTCACTCAGTTACTTTCCAGATCTTAGACCTATCTTGTCCTTTGGTTTATTGTGTCTCCTTTTTATGTGGTTAACGATGAGGACTTGCTTGAGTTGGTACTCTGAGACGGACACTAGAATCATTTCCTCTCTTCTCGTCTTCAAATCTCATCAAAATCTTAAATTCCATCTGGAGGAATAACCCCAAGAGGATGGCACCCTGTTTTCATACCGAGCCCAATATATCAATCAAGTTTGCCTATCTTCATTTTTTACACAATGAGGTGTTCAGAACCAGAGGGGCATCCCCGCCGTTTTTACTGGTTTCGAGTTAAGCATGGACAATCGATAAAATGAAAAATGCATTTTTTTTTTCAAAGTATAGTTACTGAAGGGAAAAAAACTCTCAAACCTTTGTAGTTTTCATTTCATCGTATTATACGTGCTTAACTCGAGACCAGTAAAAGTGGCGGGGATGTCCCTCTGGGTCTGAACGCCTTATACGGAGTGTTATCTGAAAACCGAGATCTCTTCCTCTCTTCCTCTTCCTCCACCTTCTCCTACCAGCCAGTAACATAGAGATTTAATCTAGCAAATAACAGACAATTTTACTCTGCTTGGGATACTCCACAGTAGTAAACGAATTAAGTGCTGTCTTCGGTAATAGGTCCAGTTTTTTACTATCATTGCTTACAGGTATATGCACGGCGTGTCAAGTTGATCATACTAAAAAGTTATATCATAATCGTTAACCCGTTACTGTCTCCTGTGTTGATCAAATCCATTTGGTGTTAGCTAGGATAAAATAGATAACTAGGACGATTTCACTTTTTTTGAGAAGTAGAGGGTCAAATGACCAATTACTCACAGTCGTGAGCATCCCAGCGGATAACGTTATACGGCTTCGATCCATTGTACCCAGGGCGGGTCCGTGTGGACTCCGAAGATCTTAATGCCGAATGCAGAATTCCCTCGCATCCAATCAACGCCCCCAGTGACTTCGATCCTCCGGACAGCGGCTCCATTGCCAGACAATATACAGAACGCCGTCAGAGGTATGTGGAAACCAAGGAGGAACATAAAGTGTGAGGAAACTCAAGGTTTAGCAAATAGATCTTCAAGATATTAAGGCTTGGGTTGGCAGGGAGTGCAGACACATCCACTGAGTCTTGTTATTGTTTGCTTTTAGAGGATCGTCATATATATGGTTGGTTCCTTTTACTCATGGCTTAATTAGAGTATCTTAGGAGACAATAATTTTTCAGGAGGGTTTACAACAGTCTGTTATGGTGGATATAGCTACTAGTATTTTCCACAGCACTGATAATACTTGATAATAAGATAATACTTTCTTAACCCCAATTAGAGTAAGCTCATGACTCAGATGTGCTTCAGTGGTCGTTTTCTTGTCCCATTGCATATTCAGAATAGTCAATAAATAGTTTTCTTCATAATGTGATATCTATTTTTGCCCACAGATGAACAGTACTCCGGCTCACAGAACCCACTCATGTGGCAACAGCAGATCAACGCACCGTTTGCATGCTCCATGGACCTTCGGAACTTCCCGTTCGACACGCAGCATTGCCAGTTGCATCTAAAACTCGCTTCGGCCGATTCAGAATATATAGAATGGGGCAACGTCACTACTAATTACCTCGGCCCTGTACGAAGTTTTTTATTTCCATCTTTATATATATATATATATATATATATATATATATATATATATATATATATATATATATATATATATATTTTTTCAAACTTTGAAAACATCACCTTTCCCCCTATCTTGTTACCTTCCTTTTTACATGTTTGTGTGAATGAAGGTGGGAAGGAATGTATGAGAAGGCTAATGTATTATATTTCTACTTCTCGGTTAAAAAAAAGTATCCACAGGGAATGTTTGTGTCATGTACGGATACGTAGGCCAAAGAGAGGTTCTGGGAAAGAAAAGAAGACATGAATGGTAATGTTCTAGGTCATTGTCTGGGATACT
The DNA here is from genome assembly GCF_046742065.1 of Oratosquilla oratoria. Classification (NCBI taxonomy): domain Eukaryota; kingdom Metazoa; phylum Arthropoda; class Malacostraca; order Stomatopoda; family Squillidae; genus Oratosquilla; species Oratosquilla oratoria. The sequence continues at coordinate 21,094,121 of NC_134816.1, read as the reverse complement.
GACAATCTACCTCCTTCAGGCATTAGGCTGGAGTGATAGCCCGAGGGTAAATGGTAAACTTGAGAGCACTTGGTCACAGAAGACCAGCTTGCCACAACAAAAGGATATGGAACAAGGCGGTTCTGAGTCTTGTGGCTGTCACTTTTGTACATACATACATACATACATACATATACCAAGGCTTTTTCCCCCTTTCAAGGGAGGTAGCCAAAAAGAGAAAGGCATAAAAACACTCCCACCCATTTCATCCCTAAATACACTCCACACCCCTCCCACCCTCCCTCTCATCTGAGCACCTCCTGGATGACGGGTCCTCCCTGCACCTTGCCCACCACCCTGGGTCAGAAGTAGTGTCGCAAGACACAGCACATCCACAGCAAGGCCGCTTCATTTAATCGGCGACCCCCCCTCTCTGTCCCCCCTTGCATATAAGGAGAGGACGGGGAAAAATCCCTTCAGGCTGCGTCAAAATTTACTCACACATACTACCCCACCCCCCCGCCCATTCCTCCTCATGCAATCACACATCATCCATATACAACCATTCTCCACTCACCTCTGTCTTCCGTCCTCTCCCTTCCTTCCTCAACAGACATTCCCCTCTTCCCCAAAGCCCCCTTCACCCCATCCATCCACCTCATCCTAGGACGTCCCCTCATGTTCACTCCCTCCACATCTGCCTTCCATACCTCTTTTACTAGTCTTTCTTCACTCATTCTTTCCATGTGTCCAAACCATCCTAATATTCTTTCATCAACCCTATCTCCCAGCTCCTTTTTCACCCCTGTTCTCCTCCTCACCTCCTCATTTCTCACTATATCCAGCCTAGTAACCCCCACCATACTTCTCAGACACCTCATCTCAAACACATTCAAACTCCTTCTCTCTTCTTCTCTTATGTTCCACGTTTCTGCCCCATACAGTGCTGTTGGCACAATCACTCCTTCATACAGTCTCCTCTTCGCATCCATTCCTAAATGTCTATTCCTCATTACACTCTTTAATCCACCAAGGCATTTACTCGCTTCTCTCAATCTACATTCTACCTCCACCTTCACTCCACCTTTTCCTGCTACACTTGCACCCAAGTATCTAAAACTATCCACTTCCTCCAGTCGCTCTCCCTTAATGTTCACTTCCAGTCTACTGCCACTTTCACCCCTTGTACATCTCATCACCTTACTTTTACCCACATTTATCTTTAGCTTTCTTCTATCACATACTCTCCCAAACTCTGCCACTCTGTCACTTTTGTAATATAATAAAAGATTTTCATACAATATGCTACCGGCTTTACAGCGATGCTAAATAGACATACAACGTTGGTGGCATTCTAACGGGAATGACTCTCCAAATTTGGATGAATTTGTAACAGAAAGGTTCACCACCGGACACAACATACTTAGGACAAAAATAGGACAAATATAAGGATAAGGGACATCTAGGTTAGACTGTCTGCTTTCGCACACTGCTAAAATTCTGTCAAGAAATGAAAGAATGGTCGTACATGAAAGCATAAAAATGGTGGATATTGCAATAGACCATAAGGCCTACATTAGGCAGTGCCATGTCCCTTATCACCTGCCATCCCTATCTAATGACTGCGTTTGAATTTATTTATTGATTTAGCACCCTAAACCAAACTTTTCGCTTGCTGCCCACCGACATCAGGCCACAACGCAAAGGCTTCCTACTCTAGAGTATTGTCTTGGACAATATGTATGCAGGGTCTACTTGAGGGGGGGGGGGTCCAGTCGGTACTCTGTCTCGGGGTCCAAGAACAAAGAAGGGCTCCACAGTAATCGCGCAACACCCAACCCTAAACCTCTCGAGAACAAACTTTCTACTACCTCCAATACGACATACACTCACATATACAAACATCACTTTATTAATCACACCACGCTTACTTCTTTTTATCGGTACATATATATATATACTACACATATACCAACGACGTTTTCCCCTTACCATGGAGGTAGCCAAAAACAAATCCACTCCCACCCATTCCATCCCCACGTACTCCACTCCCATTCACCCTCCTCTTTCCCTCTTATCTTTGCTCCTCCTGGATGACGGGTCATCCCTGCATCTCACCCATTGCCCCTGGTCAGAAGCAGTGTCTCAAGACACAGCACATCCACAGCAAGGCCACTTCAGTTAATCGGCTACCCCCCCCCCCCCCCTTTCCATCCCCTCATGCAGAATGAGAGAAGACGGGGAGAAATCCCTTCGGGCTGCGTCAAAACATCATTCACACATACTCCCTCACCCCCATCCCCCACCCACTCCCTTCCATGCATCATAACATCATTTATACACAACCATTCTTCACTCACCCCTATATTCTGTCTTCTCCTTTCCTTCCTCAACTGACACTCCCCTCTTTACCAATGCCCTTTTTATCCCATCCATCCATCTCATCCTTGATCGCCCCCTTCATGTTCACTCCTTCTACCTCTGGCATTTAGCATTAATCATTGTAAGCTTAGTTGTACAGACTGGACATCAAATCCTCCATTTTGAAAAAAAAAAAAAAAAAAAAAAAATGCCTGTCTCGGGGCCCCAAAGGGGTCTTGTACCGCCTTGCAAAATTTCTCTAGGATGTATATGGATGCATGCATGTATGTATGTATGTATGTATGTGTATGTATATATGTATGTATGTATACTTGTATGTATGTATGTATGTATGTGCATTTCTACACACAAACATATATGTATTGGTCATGGGGCTATTCCATGACAGACAATATAAGTTATACGTGGTCAATATTTTATGGACTTTAGTAACATCCTTGCGCACCAAAGTCCCTCACTATTCTTTTGATGATTGGAAACTAATCCCCAAAGATAGAAGCACAGGTTATCTCTTGGACTGATGTTCTAGCTGACAATAGGCTACAGTGAGTACATGCACACGACCTCAAACTTGTTTCTGTTTCTCAAACTGCGGGTCACCCCGGAGTCTACGAAGGACCATGGACCGAAGCTTTGTTTCTTTCTTTTCACAGGTCTTTATGTCAGAACACGACGTGTCCGACTGGCAGGTGGAACGCAGTGTGGTGAGAGGCTACAGTTTAGTTTCCATCAGTTTTGCCCTTCATCGCCGCTTCAGCTACTACATCACCTCGGCCTACCTGCCCACCTTCATGCTCATTGCCATCAGCTACGCCTCGCTCTTCTGCAAACATGAAAACATTGACCTCCGGGTCATGATGTCCATAACTATTCTTCTTGTCCTGTACGCCCTCTATCAGCAGATCACTTCCGGGCTCCCTAGGACATCTTACACCAAAGCTATCGACGTGTGGTGCTTCTTCGCCCTTACTTTTATATTCACACAGGTTAGAGGGTTTTCTCTACCTTCTGTATGCTTCTATTTGCCCCAGTGCTTGTACTGGTAGATATATACATGGTGAATAGATGCAAAGACAGATGAGGACGTGGTAGAGGAAGAGTCAGCGAAGATGAGTTGAAACACGTTATTGTCTTGTTTCAGCCAATGAGGTCATCTTCATTTCAACACATCTTCGTCGATCCCTCCTCCACCCACGTCCTCATATATACATGGCTATAAATGTGCATGTCTGTATAAAAAAAATCCTCTAATCTGGTTAAATGGCAGTGATTATATCCTCATTCACTTTGGTTCTTTGTTCACAGGTGATATTCCATGTCATGATCGATGTAGGTCCAGTGTTAATGATGATTCATAAATGCACACACAGACGGAAGACCATCGCGACAGAAGAGCCCCCTGCGAAAAAACGTTCACCAATCGAACAGACCTACTACTACGCGCGAATCATATATGTCATCATCTTTCTTGTCTTCTTTTTCATTTATTGGACTGTCGTGCTCAGTTGAATACGACATTCAGAGATGCACAGACACAAGCAAAAGTTTTGACCTATGATACAGGTCTCAACGTCAATTTGATTTTCATTTTTATCTATTTATTTGTTTATTTGTTTATATATCTATTTATTTATTTGTTTATTTATTTATTTATTTATTTATTGTCGAGTACGGGGTATACGTTCCCATAGAATGTTTAGCCTACAGTTAGGTAATTTTCTTGAATAAAATAAAAGTTGTAAGGAATTTTTTTTTTTCTTGAAAATCTCTGGTGGATCAAAAATGTCTGTGATTTTACATAAGGATACCATACAACTCTGTGCATAGAACATATTATTTAGTAATTAGTATTTAAAGTTTTTTTGTTTTGAAATTCCTAAAAAAGTAAAGGCATAAGAGGGTCTTGGAGTTTTCCAACCAGTACCCTAAGGTTTGGGTCTTTTAATGTGCATGGATGTGGTACAGATGAGAGCAAAAGGGAAGAGATAGGCAGTGTGTTTGCGAGAAGAAAGATGGATGTGTTGGCTTTGAGTGAAACTAAAATGTAAGGGAAGTGCGAGTGTGGGTTTGGGAGTGTAGCTGGGAGGTGGCTATACTAGTAAGTGAAGAGATAAGTAAGCGTGTAGTGGAGTGGAAGGAGGTTTCATCAAGGTTGATGTGGATGAAGGTGAAGCTGGGAAGGGAGATGTGGGTTTTTGTAAGTGCGTATGGGCCTGGTAGTGAAAAGAGCGTAGAGAAAAGGGAGGCTTTTTGGATAGATATAAATGAGTGCACAGAGGGATTAGGGAGGGATGTCAATGTAGTTGTATTGAGAGACCTTAATGCTAGGGTAGGAAACAAACCAATAGAGGGAGTGATTGGAAAGTATGGAGCTTCAGGTAAAAATCGTAGTGGAGAGTTGATGGTGGAGATGTGTCTTGAAAGAGAGTTGATGATAGCAAATACAATGTTTAGGAAGAAAGTCAAGCAAAAGTATGCATGGGAGAGGGTGGTGGATAGAGCGTTAATGAACTATATATTGGTGACAAGGAGTATGGTAGGAAGAGTTAAGGATGTACATGTTCTAAGGGGAGAGAATGGGGGAATATCAGATCATTTTCTGGTGGAAGGTAAATTGAGAGTGGAGAATAGATGGAGAAAGAGGAAAAGGGCAGAAGGTAGGGAGGTACTTAGAGTGAACTGCTTAAATGAGACAGAAAAGGAGAAGGAGTATAAGAAGAAGCTGAGAGAGGAGTAGGAGGGAGTGAAGGATAGAGTAGAACTAGGAGTGGAGGAGGAATGGGGATGGTTCAAAGAGGGAGTCATAAGGTGTACAAAGATGGTGTGTGGAACAAGGAGGGCGGGAGGAAACAGAAAGAAGGGTAGTGAGTGGTGGGATGAGGAAGCAAAGACGGGTGTAGAAGACAAGAAACAGGCATTCATAGATTGGCTACAAATTAGGACGTGGGAATCGTATAAGAGGTACAAAGTAAAGAGAAGGGAAGTTAAGCATAAGATAAAGGAAGCAAAGAGCAGATGTGAAATGGGTTAAGAGTATGACAGAAAATTTTAAAAGTAATAAAAAGATGTGTGGGAAAGAAATTAAAAGAGGAAGAGGAGGCGAATCAAGTAGAGAAGAAAAGGTAAAAGGTACAGATGGAGAGATGATAATGGAAGAGAAGGCAGTGAGAGGAAGGTGGGCAGAGTATTTAAGGAGTTGCTAAATGTGAAGGAGGATAGGGAGGGAAAGATAGTTGCAGTGGGAAGCACTAAGAAAATGAGAGTGATAAGTGAAGAAAATGGAGAAATAGGGAAGGATGAAGTGAAAGCAGCTGTTAAGATGATGAGAGCAGGTAAGGCAGCTGGGTTGGATGGATGCCATGCAGAATGTCTGAAGAAAGGAGGTACAATTATGGTGGACTGGCTGGTGAGATTATCTAATGTTTGTTTAAGAAAGGGTAGAGTGCCGGAGGACTGGAAGAGTGCCTGTATAGCTCCGCTTTACAAGGGGAAGGGGGACAAGTGCGAGTGTAGTAGTTTCAGAGGGATCAGCTTGTTGAGTGTAGTTGGGAAGGTTTATGGGAGGGTCTTGACTGAGAGGATTAGGAGAGGAAGAGAGGGAGTAATTGGTGAGGAACAGTGTGGATTTAGGACAGGTAGGGGTTGTGTAGATCATATTTTTGTGGTAAGACAGGTATGTGAGAAAGCTATAGGAAAAGGTAAGGATGTTTTTTGGGCTTTTATGGATCTGGAAAAGGCTTATGACAGGGTAGACAGGAAGGAACTGTGGTAGGTACTGCAGATATATGGGATAGAAGGAAAGCTGTTAAGAACAGTCAAGAGTTTTTACGAGAGTAGAAGAGCTTGTATTAGGATTAAAAATGGAGAGAGTGAATGGTTCGAGGTAAAGGTGGGACTTCGTCAGGGATGTGTTATGTCGCCCTGGCTGTTCAATCTATACATGGATGGGGAGGTGCGAGAGGTGAATGCAAGGGTGGTGGGTCAGGGATTGGAGATGATTAAAGAAAATGGAGAAAAGTGGGAAATAAGCCAGTTGCTGTCTGCTGACGACACTGCGCTTGTAGCAGGATCAGAGGAGGGATTGAAGAAGTTAGTAACAGAGTTTGAGAATGTGTGTGAAAGAAGGAAGCTGAAGAAAAATGTGGGCAAAAGTAAGGTGATGAGATGTACGAGTACAAGGGGAGAGAGTGACAGCAAGCTGGAAGTGAGCATTAAAGGTGAAAGACTGGAGGAAGTGGATAGTTTTAGATACTTGGGTGCGATTGTGGCAGGAAACGGAGGAGTGGAGGTGGAGGTAGATTGAGAGAAGCGAGTAAATGCTTTGGTGGATTAAAAAGTGTAATGAGAAACAGACATCTGGGAATGGATGCTAAGAGGAGGTTATATGAAGGAGTGATTGTGCCAACAGCACTGTACGAGGCAGAAACATGGAACATGAGAGAGGAAGAGAGAAGGAGTTTGAATGTGTTTGAGATGAAATGTCTGAGAAGTATGATAGGGGTTACTAGGCTAGATAGAGTGAGAAATGAGGAGGTGAGGAGGAGAACAGGGGTGGAAAGGGAGCTGGGAGATAGGGTTGATGAAAGAGTATTAGGATGGTTTGGACGCATGGAAAGAATGAGTGAAGAAAGATTATTAAAAGAGGTGTGGAAGGCAGAGGTGGAAGGAGTGAATATGAGGGGGCGTCCTAGGATGAGATGGATAGATGGGGTGAAAGGGGCATTACAAAAGAGAGGAATGTCTGTTGAGGAAGGACGGGAGAGGACAGAAGACAGGGGTGAATGGAGAAGGGTTGTATATGGATGATGCTGTGATGCATGAGGGGGAGTGGGTGGGGGATGGGGGGGTGAGGAAGTACGTATGAGAAAAAAATTGACGCAGCCCGAAGGAATTTTTTCCCGTCTTCTCATTTTCTGCATGAGGGGACGAAGAGGGGGGGGGGGTCGCCGAATTTATGAAGCGGCCTTGCTGTGGATGTACTGTATCTTGCGACGCTGCTTCTGACCCAGGGCAGTGGACAGGATGCAGGGATGACCCGTTATCCAGGAGGTGCCAAGATAAGAGGAAGGAAGGAGGGTGGAAGGGACTGTAATATGTTGGGAATGGAATGGGTGGGAGTGGTTTCTATGTTTTTTTCTTTTTGGCTACCCCCCGTGTAAGGGGGAAAAAGCCTTTGGTATATGTATGTATGTATGCATTTTTAGATGAGATATCTACTGTTAAAATCAGTTGACAGCAGTTTTTTTCATGAAATGATGGGTTGTTTGATATTACAAAGGATTACAAAGGCGGAGCACGCCGACAGGAGACCTATTGGTCCATATCTAGGTCGGACACGAAAAAAAAAAGAATAAATAAAAACTATAATAATGTAAATAACAAATAAAATACACAAATAAATGCATAGGTATAGTTGAATAATAAACAAACAGGTAAATAGTAAATAATAATAATTCGACATATAGTTAATAATAAATTAGAATCAAACAGACAAATAATAGCAAAACAAAAACAAATAATATAAAATAAATGATAATCATTACATCATCTTGCTTAGGTGTTTATCTAAATGATTCCTAAAGTTTCGAACTGAACTACATTGCACTGTCTCTGCAGGAAGTTTATTCCATTCATTAACTACACGGTTGGCGAAGTTGTTTCTACCCACTTCCAAATTGAATCTATTTCCTGAGAGTTTAAGACCATTGTTTCTTGTTTGATTCTCATTCGGTGTGAAAATTTTGTCACTTTTGATGTTGTCATTTCCCTTTAGAACCTTAAAGACCTGTATCAAGTCACCTCTGAGTCTACGCTTTGTTAGGGAAAATAGATTCATATGTTTTAGTCGATTTTCTTATGATTTATTTTTGATATTTGGAATCAGTATTGTGGCTCGCCGTTGTACTTTTTCCAGTCTGTCAATGTCTTTAATGAGATTCGGTGACCATACGGAAACAGCATATTCCAAATGTGGACGAACTAACGATTTATATAGCTTGTTAATGAGTGATGGACTTTTGAAATCGAAAGACCGCGCAATCAGTCCTAGAATCATATTTGTTTTCTCAGAGGCTGAAATACACTGTTTGGATGATTCGAGTTCGTTACTGATAATTACGCCGAGATCTTTTTCACTATTCACTTTTGTTAACGAGTTTTCAAATATCTTGTAATCGTACTTACTGTTATTTTACCTATGTGCATTACCTTGCATTAATTGTCTTAAATTTCATTAGCCACTTTTCAGACCATTGCTGTAATTTATCTAAATCTTCTTGAATATCTAATTGGTTTAAGTAATTATTTGCCATTTCGCACAGTTTTGTATCATCAGCAAATTTAGAAACAGATTTTAGTCCACGGCCTATATAATTTATATATACTATGAATAGAAGTGGCCCAAGAACGGAACCCTGAGGAACTCCACTTGCAACATTTTTCCCTCTAGAAGTTTTTCCATTTAAAACAACTCTGTTTTCGATCATTCAACCAATTACTAGTCCAACTTAATAGGCTACCACTTATTCCGTGTGAAGCTAATTTAGTAAGTAGTCTTTCGTGTGGGACGGTATCAAAAGTTTTTGCAAAGTCTAGATATATTAAATCTATATTGTTTATTTTCTCATAATTCGAGATAACTGTGTTGTAGAATTCGAGTAAGTTAGTCACGCAAGAACGTTTCCGTCTGAAACCATGCTGGCTATCATCAAACGGTTACTTTCGAAATGATGTTCGATAGCATCTCTGATGGTAGTTTCCATTATTTTTCCTACGATTAAAGTCAAACTTAAAGGCCTATAGTTATTTGGTTTCTTTTCGTCACCTTTTTTGAATATGGGAGTAACGTTAGCTACCTTCCATTCTCTTGGGACATCCCCGGATATGATGGATTTCTTGAAAATAATTTTTGATTGAAGAATAATCTCATTTTTCATTTCCTTTAAAATTCTTAGATGCCAACCGTCAGTGATAAATCTGTGATTCTGGATAATGAAAATGGGAATATTGAAGGTTGTATATAACTGATAATTGTTTTGTATATAGGTATTTCTCTATAGTATATACACGTGTACATAGCAAATAAGTGATACATATAATATGCATATATCCATGTTAAACAATACATATACATTCATTCATATATATATATATATATATATATATATATATATATACTAGCCAAATTACCCGCGCGTTGCTACGGGCAAATGATGATCAATCTAATTTTGATAAAATTTGTGGAGAAAAGTTATACGTATGAATATAATTCAATGGAAAAAATAACACAAATAAAATGTTAAGAAAGTAAGAAAAAAAAAAAAAAAAAAAAGATGAGGAGGGAGACGCCCTTTGGAAATAAAATATGTTCCGCCGTAAGAGAATAATTGAACAAACTTTTTATCATCTTTGAAATCGAGTATTTTTTAAGGCTATCGACCCATAAGGGGGTCATTAAGCCTGGTGTGAAGTTGTTCAGTCTCTACGTTTTTTCGTTTGATATCTATATGTGTAACTCGAGTATATTACCGCCCGCGAAAAAGTGAAATAAAAATAACCAATATTTAAACATTTGGTAAAATTATACAATCATTTTACATTTACATGCTTTCTCCTTACAAAGAATATCATAGTTTGTGGCAACATTAATTTCACATAAATAATATTTATGAATATATACAATTTTTTATTTAATCATAGTAATCTTTGTCACAAAATGTCAATCGTGGTAAGTGGACACTACAGTAGTGGCGTCTTACCCCACCATACCCCTTTAACCTTTAACCCTAGCCAAAATAATATTTTTTGGAAATGAAATAGGGGTATCAGAATATATATGGTTATGGAGGTCTATCTCCAAAACCCTAGGAGGAGTTTGTGAACAAACAGACAGACAGACAGAAGCTACTACTTTATTATAGTGTATATATATATATATATATATGTGTGTGTGTGTGTATATGTATACATATATATATATATATGTATATATATATATATACACACACACATATATATATGGATCAAAAGGTCTCCTGTCGGTATGCTCCGCCTTTGTAATCCTTTGTAATATATAAAGTATATATATTTATATATGTATATATATATATTGCTGAATAACCACCAAGGAAAACCGAAAAAGAAACTAAAATTCCCAAGCGCTTTCGTCATATTTCACGTATTCCCCTGAAGATGTGAAATATCACGAAAGCGCTTGGGAATTTTAGTTTCTTTTTCAGTTTCCTTTGTGGTTATTCAGCAATGTATATATATATATATATATATATATATATATATATATATATATATATTTAAATATAAATATATATGTTAGTGTATCCAGGAAGAATATTTTCTTGTTGACAGACGAGATTAAATAATATTGCTGTTTCTGCATTATTTATCTTTTTGTTGAGAACTTCAATTTCTCTTGCTAGTTTACGGTGTTGGACTGTTAGTTTGCTGAGTAGCTGTCCGTATGTGGTTGCAACGTTTCGGTCTTCTCTGGAGACCATCTTCAGGCTAATTGTTTGGGTGTATGTGTGTGACGTTTATATATTATTTTATTTCTGATTGCTTGGATGGTGTCGTGTGAAGCGATCTTCCTGATTGGCTGCTTCATAGCCATCAGGAATCACTAGGAGAGGTCAGGTGCGCTTTTGGGATGGGAGAATCTGGAGGTCTATGCTGTGTATGTTCATGGTTGGTTTTAATTCTATGTAAATTGCTTCAATAAATGCTAATCTGCGGGAGTCTCTTTCTCTGTCTATTATTACTGTTCCTTCTAAGTTTTGGCGGATGAGGGAAGTATTATGTTTGGTGTTATAGTGATTCTTTATGGCTCCATGTTGTAGGTGGCAAGTTAATCTTCTTGTAAGTTTTGTCCTCGTCATTCCGATGTATGTTTGAGACCCACAGTTCTCAACGATACAATTGTGTTGGTAAATGACGTTGTTTTCTTGTAAAGACGGTGTCGATTTTGGAGGGCGGTTTCTCAGTAAAAGTTGTGATGTCTTTCGGGTGTTTCGCCCTCCCAAATCGACACCGTCTTTACAAGAAAACCACGTCATTTACCAACACAATTGAGTGTGTGTAAGTGTAGTAGGATAATCTTGAAGGTATTCGTCTGAATAGACCAGAAAGTTTTTTATTTAGTTAAGATTTGTTTTCCAAATGAGCATATTTTTTTAATAGACAATGGGAAGATGTTTGTTGTTTTATTTTATTGAAAAGATCCCGCTCCGCTGTGGCATGTATGAGTTTTAAGATCTGCTTAGTTTAGTCGACGTTATGTACTGCCATTAGCGTATGATCAGTGGTTCTCAGAACTGCATCCCTGTACTCTGCAGCTCTCCACTGTCTGAAAATAATTTCAGCTCACATTTTTCTGTTATTTCTTGACTCTAAAATATTTCTTTTAGAATACAGGCCATTTCCTAATATGATTCTCAACAGAGACTTATTGTACTTATATGAATAGAAAAAACATTAGCGTTGAATAGAAGTTCCTATTCGTTTTCATGTGACCAAACCACTGATAAGTTATGTCAGTAACAGTAAATGTTCAAGTTTATACCAACTAAGTTTATGCTTTTGTTATCATTATTAATTAAACGAGTTCTTCGATTAATTTATTAGTTGTGTTTGAAACAAAATGACTAAATATGACACTGCCCTTTCTGGAATTTTCTGATAAGATTCAAGATCATGAGTTGAATATTTTTAAGTTCAAATTCTGAAATGTGATGGGAGATGATGTTGATAAATTAGAGAACAGGAGACTGGACCCAACGGGCGTTGTTCCTTTCTAGTATACTATAATTACTGGCCAGATACTTCCAGACACGAATATAGATACAGTCTGATCATCTCACAAAATATGTGACATTGAATACGTTGAGCAAAACCAAAGCTTTACAAGGATACTGACAACACCAATCAAGACTACTGGAGAAAACAGATGCAGCGACGCCGAGAACTATATTGAAAAATATATGCATGGAAAATACTGGATAACATAAAAAACAGGCGTAGTAGCTTAGTTTCACTTTTATGTTGGCTGGATAGTGATTTAGCGAATCAGTAAAAATGTTTATGCATGAGGGACGCAAACTCTATAACTGGCTATCAAAAAACATTGTGATAGGGGTAACTGGTCGCTTCGCTACATGGCCAGTTCGCTACCAACCATTTCGCTACATTGCTCGGTCGTTTCGCTACATTTCTTCGGTCGTTTCGCTACATTCTTCGGTCGTTTCGCTACATTGTTTTTTTCGCATTTGAGATACGAATATGATAAAAAATACAATGTGTGCAGGTTTATAAAGTCATTTTCTTTTCACTACATGGCCAGTTCACTACCAACTATTTCGATACATTGCTTGGCCGTTTCGCTACTTCCTTTCGGTCGTTTCACTACATTCTTCGGTCGTTTCGCTACATACTTCTGTCGTTTCGCTACATTCTTTCGGTCGTTTCGCTACATTCTTCGGTCGTTTCGCTACATTTAGCTACATTGTTCGGTCGTTTCGCTACATTCTTTCGGTCGTTTCGCTACATTCTTTGGTTGTTTCGCTACATTTCGCTACACAGTTTTTTTTTATCGCATCTGAGATACGAATATGATAGAAAATACGATGTGTGCATTTGAGATACGAATGTGATAAAAAATACAATGTGTGTAGGTTTATAAAGTCATTTTCGTTTCTCTAAATGGCCAGTTCGCTACCAACCATTTCGATACATTGCTTGGTCGTTTCGCTACATCCTTTCGGTCGTTTCGCTACATTCTTCGGTCGTTTCGCTACATTTGGCTACATTGTTCGGTCGTTTCGCTACATTCTTTCGGTCGTTTCGCTATATTCTTTGGTCGTATCGCTACAATTCGCTACACTTTTTTTTTGTCGCATTTGAGATACGAATATGATAAAAGAAAATACGATATGTGCAAATTTATAAAGTAATTTTGTAGGCTACGGAAGTAGAATTTACCTAATGGGCGATATATAAATTTGTTTTTATCAGGCCTTGTTTTATGCAATCGTCAGGCATATTATCGGGCAGATAATTATAAAACAGTGACTTATCATGCACATTACCAGAGCTGGGATCGTTCGTCGGTCGTTTCGCTACATTTCTTTGGTCGTTTCGCTACATTGTTTTTTTTTCGCATTTGAGATACGAATATGATAAAGAATACTATGTGTGCAGGTTTATAAAGTCATTTTCGTTTCACTACATGGCCAGTTCGCTACCAACCATTTCGATACATTGCTTGGTCGTTTTGCTACATCCTTTCGGTCATTTCGCTACATTCTTCGGTCGTTTCGCTACACTGTCTCGGTCGTTTCGCTGCATTCTTTGGTCGTTTCGCTACATTCTTCGGTCGTTTTGCTACATTCTTCGGTCGTTTCGCTACATTGTCTCGGTCGTTTCGCTACATTCTTCGGTCGTTTCGCTACATTTGGCTACATTCTTCGGTCGTTTCGCTACATTCTTTCGGTCGTTTCGCTACATTCTTTGGTCGTTTCGCTACATTTCGCTACACTGTTTTTTATAGCATTTGAGATACGAATATGATAAAAAATACGATGTGTGCAAATTTATAAAATAATTTTGTAGGCTACGGAAGTGGAATTTACCTAATGGGCGACAGATAAAGTTGTTTTTATCAGGCCTTGTTTTATGCAATCGTCAGGCAGATTATCGGGCAGATAATTATAAAACAGTGACTTATCATTCACACTACCAGAGCTGGGCGCGTTCCTCGGTGAGTTCCACTTTAGTTTGGCCGAGGTTAGCGCTCCTAAGCTATTAAAGCAATATAGGTATCGGTTTAGTATGTGACCTACGAAAATTTTCTTTGGTATATTATGTGGCCTACCGGACTTTTATTTCGGAACGCACCGAAGAACGCGCCCAGTTCTGTACATTACTATTAGAATGCCCGTTCATTTCACGCACATGACATACTACTATATATGTCATGTGCGTGAAATGAATGGGCGGTCTAAAATGAGATGTTTGTCATCTTCAGATTCAGTTGGAATTAGGGGGGACCTAAATTATTTAAAACTGGGATGAATAATCCTTATTCTAATTAATTTCTCTTTCTTTTATTCGAAATGTGCTTACTACAAGTAATGTGTATTGTTCAGTTTCAATAAACGTAATTGTAATTTGATAGGCCGCGCCTATGCCATAGTCTTACTGTTTGCGCTAAATGTTACCCTTGGCAACATAAGTCGAATCCTGCAACCCGATTGGTTCGAGCTTTAAACGGAATATTTTCTAAAGTTTATATTGCAAGAATCTCGCAGTTCAACCGATTGTGTCTCCAGGGTCTGACGACGCGACTGGAGATTGGAGGAAGACCCTGGGTACAGAGAAATGCAGAGGTAATTATTAAACACCACTTCAAGTACGTTTGACAAACATGTTTGTCAAACATTCCCACGGCCACACACCACTTCAAACACGTTTGACAAACATGTTTGTCAAATTCCCACGGTTAAACATCACTTCAAACACGTTGCACAAACGTTTGCCAACCATTCACACGGTCAAACGTCACTTCAAACATGTTTGTCGAACGTGTTTGACAAACCGTTTGACTAAACGTGTCGACTAAACGTATCGACGTGAAATGTTTGTGTACAAATCGACATGTCGAAGGGAGATATTCACGTATAAAGGACCATTCACACGGTCAAACAGTTTGTCAAACATTCCCATGGTCAAGCATAACTTCAAATACGTTTGACAAACCGTTTGACAACCATTCACACGGTCAAACATCACTTCATACACGTTTGACAAACATGTTTGCCCGCAAATAATCAACGACGTTGCTATATGAAGGATATCTTTCTACAATGTTTTTTTTTATCCGTTCAGAAGAGTCACGATATTTCTTTCTTTGTAGTCGAGATGAAGTACCAGCCAAGTATTGATCGACTTTGACTTCATTATAGTTTTGTTCGTTGATTTAGCACACTTTACCTTTGATAATGAAATAGTTACTTTCATAGCCTTTATTTAGAACACTACAAAAACAAGGTAGAAATTCTTTTCGTATTTATTAAGAATAGTTAAAATTCTTTAATGACAGAACTATTGAAAATGACAAATTAGTACTTAAAACTATTGCATAGGACATTTGAGACACATGTTGCTGGACACCACGTCCCTAATATTTGGAATTTTTTCGACTGCCTGAAGAAAGAACAAAACTATAATGAAGTCAAAGTCGATCAATACTTGGCTGGTACTTCATCTGAACCACCAAGAAAGAAATATCGTGACTTCTGAACGGATAAAAAAACATTGTAGAGAGATATCCTTCATATAGCAACGTCGTTGATTATTTGTGGGCAATAGCCCATAACCTAGCTTTATCACTTTAAGTAAACCAATTTATACGTTTAGTTTAAACTAATTTGTCATTTTCAATAGTTCTGTCATTAAAGAACTTTAATTATTCTTGATAGATACTATGAAAAGAAATTCTTATCCTAAATAAAGGTTATGAAAGTAATTATTCAATTATCAAAAGTAAAATTATGCTAAATCAAGGATGAAAACACGACCTAGTTATATATTTCAAATTAGAATATTTTTATTTGTATTTTTCGATGAATTGTGTATATCGATGAACTGAGCGTGTCGATGAATTATTGTCAGTGAATTCGCCGGATGCCAAAATATATATTATTATTTTCATTATTTTATATTTCTTATCGTTAAGGGAATTTTCGTTACAAATAGTTTGATCTTTTCCTACCTCCAACCTCCAACATTTGAATATAACTAGAATATGACTTCGCTTATTACAGAAACCTAGACATCCCTAAGAACAATTCAACAGTATGTCTAACATCCGTATCTAGGTTTACACAATCTCTTCGTTCATCCTTCATCTTTGCTAGATGTAACGGAAATATTTGAAAATTTGAATTTTGGCACCGAAGTCGTTTCTGACTCGGACAAACTCTCAACGGTCGTCGGCGCCCAGTGGGTTAAGAACATAAGAACGAAGGAGATTACAAGAGACCATGTGGCCTACACTAGGCAGTTCCATGTCCATTACCACCTGTCATCCCCGTGCATAAAGTTGTCTAACCGTTTCTTAAAACAACTTAATCTAAATTTGTCCAGTTTAAATCCATTACTGCGAGTCCTGACCTGTTGTCTTGATATGATGACCTTGCCTGTGTCGAATCCATGACAGAGTCCCAGAAGGTCATAATCCCATTGGTAAAAATCCCACGCCAATTAACCTATGCCTATATTCATTAATAAATTTATCCAATGAAATTATACTTTAACATATAGTGTTTATTAATACTATCAACATCCTGGAATATTATGTGTGTAATTATGAACAATGGGATAATATTGACTATGGTATTTTGATTCGTGGGGTTTTGATATATGGTTACAAATTTCAAATTTTTCAAAGCTCCAAACAACAAATTATCTTTCCGTCATATGCTGTTGAATATGTCCTTAGAGACGTCTAGATGTCTGCAACGGAAGTCATATTGTCGTTATTCAAATAGAGGTTGGAAGTACATTTGCTATTGTGTTTGCGAATTTTGATGATTAACATTATATCATCTTGATACTTGGTATCTTTATAATTACTTTTTTCGATTAATTTGCAATATTAGGTTCTTTAAGGAAGAAGAAATCAAATGAAGACATTGTATTTAATGTATATACTTTGCAGTACACGGAATGCGCCAAAAAGGGTGAGTTTGAACAAGAAATATTTACATTTTGGTGGAAATATGTTGTTGTCAGAAATATAATCTATGTGTAACAATTGCTTAATCATACGACTGTGCTCATGCATAGATGACAAAAAGAAAAAGAAAAACACTAATTTTTAGATTCTCACATTGGGAAAGACGTCATTAATCCCACAATGCACCGCGCTCCGTTACCGTTATTATTTTCGTGACGTCGATAGAAAACGCTATTTTTGTATATATATGTATATATCAAGTTTCCTGATTATCTACATCGAGTTTTTGGTCCCCAAAATACAGAAATATGTCTTCATCGCCAAAGGTCAAGGAAAAAGTTGCCTACGCGCAATAACCATACACAAGAACCGAAAAATCTTCCCGCGCTCTGATGCCGACGTTATGACGTCACGTCGCATCAAAATCCATCATATTTTCTATATATTTTTAAAACATCTTTCTCTCCACGTGTTTAAAAAAAATCACAGAATCTTTCGTTCAACACAATTGTCAAAATTCATCGTCTTTTCTGTATTTTTAAAACGTTTCTGCATGTATTTAGGATTTTCTCAAAGTTTCGCTCAGTTTTAATAAAAACACAATTGTCAAAATTTATCGTCTTTTCTATATTCTTAAAACATTTTTCTCTACACGGCTTTCTCAGAATGTTTCGTTCAGTGTTACGTAAGGCCACGTGCTGACCTGAAAATTTCGCTCACTGATACCATGACAACATCTTGATTTCCCTATCACGTCGTCTTAAACTAGACAAAAACACCGTTGATTTCCATCTTCACACTAGGCAAAAATAGTCGATTTCCTCCTTCACACAGGGCAAAAATACCGTCGATTGCCATCTTCACATCAGGTAAAAATGCCGTCGATTTCCTCCTTCACACAGGGCAAAAATACAGTCGATTTCCATCTACACACTAGGCAAAAAAAAACGTCGATTTCCATCTTTACAGTAGGCAAAACTGCCGTCGATTTGCATCTTCACACTAGACAAAAATGCCGTCGATTCCCATCTACACACTAGGGAAAAATACCGTCGGATTTCATGTACACACTAGGGAAACTGCCGTCGATTTCCTTCTTCACACTAGGCAAAAATACCGTCGATTACTATATTCACACTAGGCAAAAATACCGTCGATTTTCTCCATCACACAGGGCAAAAATGCCGTCTATTTCCATCTACACACAAGGCAAAATACCGTTGATCTCCTTCACACTAGGCAAAAATGCCGTCGATTTCCATCTTCACGCTAGGCAAAATGCCGTCGATTTTGGTTTTCTATGTCGATGTCTTCCTTCACATTTGGCAGAAAAATCGTTTATTTTTTGTTTTATTCGCCATGACCATACACAAGGACCGACAAATCTTCTCGCGCTCTGATGCCGACATTATGACGTCACGTCGCATCAAAATCCATTATATTTTCTATATCAATATTTCTCAGAATGTTTCGTTCAACACAATTGTCAAAATTCATCGTCATTTTAAAAACGTTTCTCTCCACATGTATTTAAGGATTTTCTCAGAATGTTTCGCTCAAAACACAATTGTCAAAATTCATCGTCTTTTCTATATTCTTTTTTACACATTTTTAAACATTTTTCTCTACACGCCTTTCTCAGAATGTTTCGTTCAGTGTTACGTAAGGCCACGTGCTGACCTGAAAATTTCGCTCACTGATACCATGACAACATCTTGATTTCCCTTTCACGTCGTCTTAAACTAGGCAAAAAACACCGTCGAATTCCATCTTCACACTAGGCAAAACTACCGTCGATTTCCATGTACACACTAGGAAAAAAATACCGTCGATTTCCATCTTCACACTAGACTAAAATGCCGTAGATTTCCTCCTTCACACAGGGCAAAACTGCCGTCGATTTCCATCTACACACTAGGCAAAAATACCTTTGATTTCCATGTACACACTAGGCAAAACTGCCGTCGGTTTTCATCTTCACACTAGGCAAAATTGCCGTTGATTGTCATCTTCACATTACGCAAAAATACCGTTGATTTTCATCTCCACACTAGGCAAATCTTCCGTTGATTTTCATGTTCACACTAGACAAAAATGCCGTCGATTTCCATCTACACACTGGGCAAAAATACCGTTGATTTCCATGTTCACACTAAGCAAAACTGCCGTCGATTTTCTCCTTCACACAGGGCAAAAATGCCGTCGATTTTCATCTTCACACTAGGCAAAATTACCGTCGATTTTCACGTACACAATAGACAAAAATGTCGTCGATTTCCATCTTCACATTAGGCAAAATGCCGTCGATTTTGGGTTTCTAAGTCGACGTCTTGCTTCACATTTATTTTTTGTTTTATTCGCGATGACCATACACAAGGACCGAAAAAATTTCCCGCGCTCTGATGCCGACGTTATGACGTCACGTCGCATCAAAATCCATCATCTTTTTTTCCATGTGTTTAAAAGATTTCTCAGAATGTTTCGTTCAACACAATTGTCAAAATTCACTGTCTCTTCTATATTTTTAAAACGTTTCTCTCCCCATGTATTTAAGGTTTTTATCAGAATGTTTCGCTCAGTTTTATTAAGAACACAATTGTCAAAATTCATCGTCTTTTCTTCTTAATTTTTTTTTCTCTACAATTCTTTCTCAGAATGTTTCGTTCAGTATTACGCAAAGCCACTAGCTGGCCTGAAAATTTCGCTCCCTGATACCATGACATATTGATTTCCCTTTCACGTAGTCTTCAACTAGGCAAAAAAACACCGTCGAATTCCATCTTCACACTAGGCAAAAATACCGTCGATTTCCTCCTTCACACAGGGCAAAAATACCGTCGATTTCCATGTACACACTAGGCAAAAATACCGTCGATTTCCATCTTCACACTAGACAAAAATGCCGTAGATTTCCTCCTTCACACAGGGCAAAACTGCCGTCGATTTCCATCTACACACTAGGCAAAAATACCTTTGATTTCCATGTACACACTAGGCAAAACTGCCGTCGATTTTCAGCTTCACACTAGGCAAAAATACCTTTGATTTCCATGTACACACTAGGCAAAACTGCCGTCGATTTTCAGCTTCACACTAGGCAAAACTGCCGTTGATTTTCATCTTCACACTAAGCAAAAATACCTTTGATTTCCATGTACACACTAGGCAAAACTGCCGTCGATTTTCAGCTTCACACTAGGCAAAACTGCCGTTGATTTTCATCTTCACACTAAGCAAAAATACCGTCGATTTTCATCTTCACACTAGGCAAAACTGCCGTTGATTTTCATCTTCACACTAAGCAAAAATACCGTCGATTTTCATCTTCACACTAGGCAAAACTGCCGTTGATTTTCATCTTCACACTAGACAAAAATGCCGTCGATTTCCATCTACACACTGGGCAAAAATACCGTTGATTTCCATGTTCACACTAAGCAAAACTGCCGTCGATTTTCTCCTTCACACAGGGCAAAAATGCCGTCGATTTTCATCTTCACACTAGGCAAAATTACCGTCGATTTTCATGTACACACTAGGCAAAAATGCCGTCGATTTCCATCTTCACATTAGGCAAAATGCCGTCGATTTTGGTTTTCTATGTCGACGTCTTGCTTCACATTTATTTTTTGTTTAATTCGTCATGAGCACACACAAGGACCGACAAATTTTCCCGCGCTCTGATGCCGACGTTATGACGTCACGTCGCATCAAAATCCATCATCTTTTTTTCCACGTGTTCAAAAAATTTCTCAGAATGTTTCGTGCAACACAATTGTCAAAATTCATTGTTACTTCTATATTTCTAAAACGTTTCTCTCTACATGTATCTAAGGATTTTCTTAGAATGTTTAGCTCAGTTTAATTTAGAACACAATTGTCAAAATTCATCGTCTTTTCTTCTTAATTTTTTTTTTCTCTACACGGCTTTCTCAGAATGTTTCGTTCAGTATTACGTAAGGCCACGTGCTGACCTGAGAATTTCGCTCCCTGATACCATGACATCTTTTCCTTTCATGTCGTCTTAAACTAGGCAAAAACACCGTCGATTTCCATCTTCACACTAGGCAAAAATACCGTCGATTTCCTCCTTCACACAGGGCAAAAATACCATCGGTTTCCTCCTTCACACAGGGCAAAAAGCCGTCAAAAATGCCGTCGTTTTCCTCCTTTTGATTTCCATCTACACACTAAGCAAAATTACCGTCGATTTTCATGTAAATCGACGGCAAAAATGCTGTCGATTTCCATCTTCACACTAGGCAAAATGCCGTCGATTTTGGTTTTATATGTCGATGTTTTCCTTCACATTTGGCAGAAAAATCGTTAATTTTTTGTTCTATTCGCGTCTTATAAAAAAAAAAAAAAAAAAAAAAAAAAAAATCGCACATTGAGTTCCTTTAACGGGAAAGAAATACTGTAGTAATTTCCTCACATCGACTTAAATATAGTCGATATTTTCCCCCCAAAAACCCGTAAAGGTGTTTTTGTTCCTTGAGAATATAGATAATAATAATAATAATAATAATAATAATAAAAACATGAAAATACAAATATAATTGATAAAGACAAAATAAAGGAATTAATAAAAATTAAAACACATACAACAATATGTAGATAAGTAAATAAATAAATAAAATGATTAAATGAAATATACTTAATAAAACAAATTGTATTCATATGATATACAGTATATGTACATCAATCAAAAACAAAAATATATAGAATATAGAATGAAATTAATATAGATAGATATTACTAACAAAAAAGTACATAGAAACTTTACGTTATCATTTGTTATTTATCATTTATTATTTCATTTATTAATTCTAAGAGACCAATGAGGAAGTGGGTAGAGTGGAGAATCTACTTCGACCTTTTTATCTAAATAAATGAATAGATAATTTGATAAATAGATAGATTAGTAAATAAATAAAGATAATTAGAGAAATAAGTAAATAAATGAAATCGTTAAATAAACAAATAGTATATAAATAAATTATAGATAAATAGACAATTGAAATATATATAATAAACATATAAATAAATAAAATAAGTAAATAAACAATTAATAGATAGATAAATTATAAATAGAAAAACAAATAAATAAATAATAGATAAATAATAAACATATGAATAAATGAAAAACAAACAAATAATAAAAAGTAAATAGATAGATACATGAATAACAGTATGTACTAAAATGCCTATTCCTCCTTATCAGGGAGGTAGCCGTGTCACTGCATATATACAAACATTCGTTGTCCCTTCCTTTCCTTTCTTAGGTCATCCCCGTCTCCTGGCACATGGTCCGGGTTAGAGGTAATTTAGAACGATTGTAATAATAATGATAAAAACAGTGATAATGACAATGATGATAAATATGATAATAATAGCAATAATAATAATAATAATAATAATAATAATAATAATAATAATAATAATAATAATAATACATACATACATACATATACCAAAGCTTTTTCCCCCTTCCAAGGGAGGTAGCCAAAAAGGGAAAGGCATAAAAACACTCCCACCCATTTCATCCCTAAATACACTCCACACCCCTCCCACCCTTCCTCTCATCTGAGCACCTCCTGGATGACGGGTCATCCCTGCACCCTGCCCACCGCCCTGGGTCAGAAGCAGTGTCGCAAGACACAGTACATCCACAGCAAGGCCGCTTCATTTAATCGGCGACCCCCCCTCTCCGTCCCCCTTTGCATATAAGGAGAGGACGGGGAGAAATCCCTTCGGGCTGCGTCAAAAATTTACTCACACATACTACCCCACCCCCCACCCCCCCGCCCATTCCTCCTCATTCAGTCACAACATCATCCATATACAACCATTCTCCACTCACCTCTGTCTTCCGTCCTCTCCCTTCCTTCCTCAACAGACATTCCCCTCTTCCCCAAAGCCCCCTTCACCCATCCATCCACCTCATCCTAGGACGTCCCCTCATGTTCACTCCCTCCACATCTGCCTTCCATACCTCTTTTACTAGTCTTTCTTCACTCATTCTTTCCATGTGTCCAAACCATCCTAATATTCTTTCATCAACCCTCTCTCCCAAATCCTTTTTCACCCCTGTTCTCCTCCTCACCTCCTCATTTCTCACTCTATCTAGCCTAGTAACCCCCACCATACTTCTCAGACACCTCATCTCAAACACATTCAAACTCCTTCTCTCTTCTTCTCTTATGTTCCACGTTTCTGCCCCATACAGTGCTGTTGACACAATCACTCCTTCATACAGTCTCCTCTTCGCATCCATTCCCAAATGTCTATTTCTCATTACACTCTTTAAACCACCAAGGCATTTACTCGCTTCTCTCAATCTACATTCTACCTCCACCTTCACTCCACCTTTTCCTGCTACACTTGCACCCAAGTATCTAAAACTATCCACTTCCTCCAGTCGCTCTCCCTTAATGTTCACTTCCAGTCTACTGCCACTTTCACCCCTTGTACATCTCATCACCTTACTTTTACCCACATTTATCTTTAGCTTTCTTCTATCACATACTCTCCCAAACTCTGCCACCAGCTTCCTCAATCCCTCCTCTGACCCTGCCACAAGCGCAGTGTCGTCCGCAAACAACAACTGGCTCACCTCCCACTTTTCTCCATTTTCTTTAACCATCTCCAATCCCTGACTCACTACCCTAGCATTCACCTCTCGCAACACCCCATCCATGTATAAGTTGAACAGCCAGGGCGACATAACGCATCCTTGACGAAGTCCCACCTTTACTTCAAACCACTCACTCTCTCCATTTCCAATCCTAACACATGCTCTACTACTCACATAAAAACTCTTGACAGCTCCCAAAAGCTTTCCTCCTATCCCATAAATCTGCATAACCTCCCACAGTGCCTTTCTGTCTACCCTATCATAAGCCTTTCCAGATCCATAAAAGCCCAAAAAACATCCTTCCCCTTTCCTATAGCTTTCTCACATATCTGTCTTACCACAAAGATCTGATCTACACAACCTCTACCCGTCCTAAATCCACACTGTTCCTCACCAATTACTCCTTCTGTTCCTCTCCTAATCCTCTCAATTAAGATTCTCCCATAAGCCTTCCCTACTACACTCAACAGGCTAATCCCTCTGAAATTACTACATTCACACTTGTCCCCTTTTCCCTTGTAAAGAGGAACTATACAGGCACTTCTCCAGTCCTCCGGTACTCTACCCTCTCTCCAGCAAACATTAAATAATCTCACCAACCAGTCCACCATCACTGAACCTCCCTTTTTCAGACATTCTGCATGACATCCATCCAGACCAGTGCCTTACCTGCTTTCATCATCTTTACAACTGCCTTCACCTCATCCTTCCTTATTTCTCCTCCATTCTCCTCACTCATCACTCTCATTTTCTTCGTATTTCCCACTGCAGCTATCTTTCCTTCCCTATCCTCCTTCACATTCAGCAAACTCCTAAAATATTTGCCCATCTTCCCCTCACTGCCATCTCTTCCATTATCAACTCTCCATCTGTACCTTTTACCTTTTCTTCCCTTCTTGATTCGCCTCCTCTTCCTCTCTTAATTTCTTTCCAAAACATCTTTTTATTACTTTCAAAATTTTCTGCCATACTGTTACCCCATATCACATATGCTCTCCTCTTTGCGTCCTTTACCTTTTGCTTTACTTCTCTTTTCTTTTCTTTGTACGTCTCATATGACTCCCCTGTCCTCTTTTGTAACCAATCTGTGAATGCTCGCTTCTTCTCTTCTACAACCTTCTTTGTTTCCTCATCCCACCATTCACTACCCTTTCTTCTATTTCCCCCTGTCCTTCTTGTTCCACACACCATCCTTGCACACTTTAAGACTCCCTCCTTGAACCATCCCCATTCCTCCTCCACACCCATCTCTGCTCTATCCTTTACTCCCTCCCACTCCTCCTTCAGCTTCTTTTCGTACTCCTTCTCCTTTTCCTTTTCCTTCAAGGAGTTCACTCTAAGAACCTCCCTACCTTTTGTCCCTTTCCTCCTTCTCCATCTATCCTCCACTCTCAACTTACCTTCCACCAAAAAATGATCTGATATTCCCCCACCCTCTCCCCTTAGCACATGTACATCCTTAACTCTTCCTATCATAATCCTATTTACCACTACATAATCCATTAGCGCTCTATCTACCACCCTTCCCTCCACCACCCTCTCCCATGTGTACTTATGCTTGACTTTCTTCCAAAACACTGTATTTGCTATCATCAACTCTCTTTCTAGACACATTTCCACCATCAACTTTCCACTACGATTCTTTCCTGGAACTCCACACTTCCCAACCACTCCATCGATTGGACCATTTCCCACTCTAGCATTAAGGTCTCCCAGTACTATTACATTGACATTTCTTCCTAAACCCTCTATGCACTCATTTAAATCTATCCAAAAGGCCTCCCTTTCTTCCATGCTCTTCTCACTGCCCGGCCCATATGCACTTACAAAGACCCACATCTCCTTTCCCAGTTTCACCTTCATCCACATTATCCTTGAGGAAACCTCCTTCCACTCCACTACCCCTTTACCTATCTCCTCACTTACTAGAATAGCCACCCCTTCCCTCCCTCGCCCTCTCTTCACTCCTGATAACCTCCCACTTACACTCCCAAACATACACTCACCCTTCCCTTTCAACTTAGTTTCACTCAAAGCCAACACATCCAACTTTCTTCTCACAAACATACTACCTATCTCTTCCCTTTTACTCTCATCTGTACCACATCCACGCACATTAAAAGACCCAAACCTTAGGGTGCTGGCCCGAGGCCCGCCAGCACCCCTTATGCCTTTTCTTTTTGTTTTAGGAAATTGCCCCTTGGGGCTACAGGGAGAAGGATGCCTAGTCCCTCTCCCCGTCCCTTTCTTCTCGCCTCTTACGATCCAAGTGGGAAACTTGGTGGCAGTATTCTTTTCCCCCACCACAGGGAATTTCCCCCACCACAGGGAATTTCCCCCACCACCATAATAATAATAATAATAATAATAATAATAATAATAATAATAATAATAATAATAATAATAATAATAATAATAATGATAATAATAATAATTAATAATAACAAAAACAACAGCAACAACAATAACAACGATAATAGTAATCATAACAATAACAATAACTGTAATAATGTAATCAGTAATAAACAATAATAATTAGATAATTATACATTAATATCAATAACGATATCATTAATGGCAACATAATGATAACAGCACAAAAATGATAAATAATAGATAAATAAATAAATAAATAAGAATAAATGAATAAATAAGATAGATTATTAAATAAAAATAACTACATATAATAAATAAATAAATAAACAAATAAGGTCCGCAAAGGCTTGTAATGGGTATAAAAAGGCCGACCCTTTAATTATAAAGGGTTCTTGAACAATTATTTAGATTTTTATCTTTTTGTCATATGGCAACACGACGATGTTGCCATAACGTCATTCATGGTTAGTGAGTCACTCTCATTGGCGAGTCACGTGGTGACGTCATGAGATGTACACAAACGCTTTGTGTGTTATACTACTCGCCAGTACTTGAGGACAGTTTCTCACGCACACGCGTACATACGTACACATACGTACACATGCGTACACATACGTACACACACACACACACACACACACACTCACACACAATTTTTTTTCAATTATTGTGATATATATTTTCTTAATTTCTAAGGTCTACAATCTAGACTCTAGGCAGAATACAGGAATCGAACCTAGAGTGGAAATTAATCTAGAAAAAGTGTTTCGTACTTTGATACACAAAACACAGATAGATAGATAAATAACAAGAGAAAGAGGTGATATGATAACATAATTATGATTTTTTTTTGGGGGGGGACAAAAGAAGCTAAGAAGTTTGTGTGTGTGTGTGTATTCACCTTGGTCTTGGTCTTTTGGATCACGTGTTGGACTCGTGATCGACAGCTATTTCCCTCCCGGAAGAGAGCTCAGAGCTCGTATGACCGATCTATGGGTAATGCTATGACCTTTCACACACACATACACCCAACTCCCCGCCCACGAGAGTCAGAGTAACGACCCGAAGCACAGCGATACCGAAATAATTCCGGCCCTGGGCAGGATTCGAACTGGGTACTGCGAGCACCACCGTACTTCCCAGTCCAGCGCTCTACCAACTGCGCCACCGAGTCGTGTGTGTGTTTGTGTGTGTGTGTGTGTGTGTGTGTGTGTGTGTGTGTGTGTGTGTGTGTGTGTGTGTGTGTGTGTGTGTGTGTGTGTACGTGTGTGTGTGTGTCACATCATCCTTCTTTTTCTTCTTCCCACTCCCTCCTCTCTTCCTTTCCTCTTCCTTCTCCTCCATCCTCCCACTCCCTCCCGACGCAATTCCTCCTCCTCCTCCTCCTCCCTCCCACTCCGTTCTTCCTCCTCCTCCTCTTCCTCCTCCTCCCCCTACTCCCTCCCAACTCCTTACAACAATAACAAGTGGTCATAAGCTTGCTTCTTCCTCCTCCTCTTCTTCTTCCTCCTCTTCCCCCTTCTCCTCCTCCTCCTCATCATCATCATCTTCTTCCTCGTCCTCCTCTTCCGTCTCCTCCTCCTCTTCCTCCTCCTCCCCCTCTTCCTTCTCCTTCTCTCCCTCGTCCTCCTCATCTTCCTCCTCCTTCTCCTCCTTATCATCTTCCTCCTCCTCCCCCCCTTCCTTCTTCTCTTCCTCGTCCCCCTCCTCTTTCTCCTCCTCATCATCTTCCACCTCCTCCCCCTCTTCCTTCTTCTCTTTCTCGTCCCCCTCCTCTTTCTCCTCTTCCTCCTCCACTTCCTTTTCCTCGTCTTCCTCCTCTTCCTCTTCTTCCTGTTCCTCCTCGTAAAGGTTTCTGTCACACTTCTTCTTCTTATGTGTGTACATGATTGTACACATCAGCTTAAGAATACGCACACATGCACACTTACATACGTACGTACACACATACACACACACACGATGGCGCATTTCTAGAGATCCCGGTTGCCACTACGGTGCCATTTGCTTGGAGGGGGCGCCAAATTGCCATCCAAAATTAATATATAAATAAATGAGAGACAAGTATTTTTTTACGTGAATAATGAAAGTAAATAAATAAATACAAGTGCAAACGCGAAAATAAATGAATAATGAAAGTGTTGATACTTGATGCAACGGTGTTTAATGTTTGAAAGCACATTTCACATTTTAGCCGGTTTTCGGTCGAATTTAGCTAACTTATGGACTCAATCTGGCGGTTTCAGAAAAGTTGGCAACACTGTATAGGTGGATGTCGTCAGTATCAAGGAGCTTTAAAACTAGACAGTCGCCTGCTCGCCACCTTCTAAGCATCGTGTTTACTCCAATCTTAACTTAAAGAGCTTAATATCCCCTTTGAAGACTGCAGAGGACAGTCATATGACAATGGGGCAAATATGAAAGGAAAAAACAAGGGAGTCCAGGATAGACTTCTTCAGTTAAACCTCAGGGCTTTATTTGTGCCATGTGGAGCACACACTGTCAATCTGGTTGTGTGTGATGCAGCAAAGAGCTCCTCAGATGCAACTGGCTACTTTGGCTACCTGCAAAAACTATTTAATCTCTTTTCTGCCTCCACTCAAAAGTGGTCGACCCTAAAAAAACATGTGGACATAACTTTGAAATCCTGGGCAGACACACGGTGGTTTAGTCGAATCAACAGTGTTGAGGTTGTAATATTCCAGGCTGCAAAAGTGAGAGATGCTCTTTTAGAGGTGAGAGCAAGCACTGCAGATCCAGCTATTAAAATTGAAGCACAAGCCTTAGCAGAAGAGGTGGGATCATACCGGTTCTCTATTTGTACGGTGGTGTGGTATGATATCCTTAGAAAAGTTCAAACTGTGAATAAACTTCTGCAATCACAATGCATGCATCTGGATGTAGCTGTTGATATTCTCAAGAAGGCTGAAACCTCCCATGTTAGCTACAGAGACACTGGGTTTGCTGATGCCCAGACATCTGCCAAAGAGGTGTGTGAAGAGATGAATGTGGAAGCTGCACTAAAGCAGAAAAGATTCAGAACTACTAAAAGGCAGTTCTCCTATGAGGCCTCTGATGAACCTATTACCGATGCCTTGAAGAAAGTGGAGTTTTCATTTTTCAGTGTAGTTGTGGATGTGGCCATTGAATCTCTGAGAGAGAGAACTGGAATGATGAGTGATGTTACAAAGAAGTTCAGTGTTCTCACGAACTTCCCTGATCTGCCAGCTAGTGAGCTAGAAAAGCAGGCAAAAGATTTGTGTAATACGCTCACATCTGGGGATCAGGCTGACTTAAATTATGATGAACTGATTGTAGAGATGCAGTCATTTCCAAAACAATGGCCAAAACAAAATATGACAACATTAGACCTTCTTGTTTTTCTGGAGGAGAAAGGCCTGAAAGAGATCTATCCAAACATGTGGGTGGCATTGCTGTCACTACACCTGTGACTGTGGCATCTGCAGAGAGAAGCTTCTCTAAACTTAAGCTCATTAAAACATATTTAAGGTCTACTATGTCACAGGAGCGCCTAAATGGGCTGGCAATAATTAGTATTAATAGAGAAATATCCAAACAGGTTTCGTATGATGACACTATAGATGATTTTGCTGCAAGGAAGTCAAGAAGAGTCAGGTTTTAAATATGAAAAAAGTGAAGAAATTTTTTATCTAATAGTTTTAGCATAGACCTCAACGTATATGCATTGAGTTCTATGGTTTTAGATTGGCAAGATTACCTTTTCAGTTTATCTTAGGTAGGATTTGCAATAAAAATGTATAATGGTGTTATTCTATTAAAATTTACAAAAATCGTTAGTATACTTTTGAGTCTATACTTTTCCTTGCTGTGTATGCATATACGTGAAGATGATTTATTAATAAAGTATGTTGTTTTTGTTGTGGAATTTGTGATGCTAGTTGTGTTCGAAATTGTCTAGGTTATTATTTCCAGTCCGGAGGGGGGAAGGAGGGAGGAAGGGGGGGGAGGTGCCATAACGAATTCTTGCCTGGGGCGCCTGATGAACTAGAAACGGCCCTGCATACATACATACATACATACATACATACATACATACATACATACATACATACATACATACATACATACACAATAAATACACATACACATGAAAATGCACATAGAAGAAAACTTTACATACGTACAATGTAAAGCTTTCATACACATACATACAAAACGTATACATACTGTGTGTGTGTGTGTGTGTGTCGATTCCAAGGACAAGTAACCAACCCACCAAGGGAAACAAGAAACGCACACACACACGCACACGCACACACACACACACACACACACACACACACACACACACACACACACACACACACACACACACACACACACACACACACACACACACACACACACACACACACACACACACACACACACACACATACACACACAAGGTATAGTGGTTAGCTTTCACGGTTGACCACTCAGGTCTTTTTAAAACTCTTAAAAGCTGTTACCGTACCCCTTAGGCAAAGGCGATGGTATGTGAATGCGTGTGTGCGTGTGTGTGTGTGTGTGTGTGTGTATTCACTTGGTCTTTGGATCACGTGTTGGACTCGTGATCGACAGCTATTTCCCTCCTGGAAGAGAGCTCAGAGCTCGTAGGTCCGATCTATGGGTAATGCTATGACCTTGCACACACACACACACCCAACTCCCCGCCCACGAGAGTCAGAGTAACGACCCGAGGCACAGCGATTCCGAAATAATTTCGGCCCTGGGCAAGATTCGAACTGGCTACTGGGAGCACTTCTACTCCCCAGTTCAACGCTCTACCAACTGTGTGTGTGTGTGTGTGTGAGCATTACCCATAGTTCGTTATGTATACAATCCATTAAGCTCTCATCCGAGAGGGTGATGGCCGTTGATCACGAGCCCAGCACGTGACCCCATTGACCCCCACCCAGCCAAAGGGGTCCATTTTGTTCGACCAATAATAGGTTGCTGAGTACGCGTGACGTCACGGCTGTTCAACCAATCAGCGATCCTGAAACTATAGAGCAAACCCAGCAAAGGGAACCTGCTGATGCTTCCAGGCACAGAATACCAAGAGGAACTCTGCTCACAGAAAGAGTATTAGCTTTCTCTTGTAATCATGAGGAAAATGACAATGAACTCACATCAATACCTCTTAGACCAATGAAATTCAGAAGAGAGTCGGATGGATTATGCTGCAACAGAGGATAGATTCATTTGGAAGAGCTTCCAAGTCCTCCAGAACCTCTTCAGTCACTCTTGAATGGAGCTTCACAAGAATCCAAGGAATTCCTGCAACAGATCAGAGCGTAATATAAGAGCTGTTTTGCCACGACCTCTTTAGCTAGGAAGCTGCAAGTCAAATGTCAGAACTGAAAGCCAAGTCCCTTAGAGGATTGGATCTCTTTCCTTCTTTGAAATGAGATGACAAGGTTCCTGCAGTTATTTAATTTTATTTAAATTCTACCTTCAAATACTTTTTTTTTCGTGGAAGATCATCAGACTCAAGCTCTCTGCTATAGACTCCGAAACCTGACCAGAGCAACGAACAGTTTCCGACAGAAGAACAGGCCTAAAGATCCAAAAGACCTTGAATTTGAACTGCAGAACGACCATATACCGGTGGAATTTCTAAAGGGAGATGTTAAAGTAAAGGACCGCCGCCATCTGATATTTTCTACGGATGAGCAGCTGAATTTACTGCGTAACGCGAAAACATGGTACGCCGATGGAACGTTCAAATTGTGCCGGGACCCGTTCAAGCAGCTGTTCTCCATCAACGCCTTCGTAAAAAGTGGGGAAAACACGAAACAGATACCACTTGCCTTCGCACTGATGTCCAGAAGAAGAAAAAAAAAGGATTACAAGGCCGTACTAAAGAAACTCAAGGAAAAATTAGGTACTGTCCATGTTCGCAATCTTGTGATTGACTTCGAGATTGCAATGTGGACAGCTTTTCCACTAGTTTTTCCTGGGGTCAAGATTACCGGCTGTCTCTTTCACTGGACCCAGTCACTATGGCGAAAGGCCCAGGAAATCGGCCTGCAACATGCATTCATAAACGACAACGCAGTGCACGGATTCATCAAGAAGCTGATGGCCTTACCGTTCCTACCGTCGAAACACATCCCAAGAACTTTCGAAGATCTAAAGAAAAAGGCAAATTCACCTGCACTAGAACGTCTCGTTTCCTACATTGAAGATTCCTGGATCATCAGCAACGATTGGCCCCCTGCCGCATGGAGTATTTTTATGTCACCCATAAGAACGAACAACGATGTCGAGGGGTGGCATCATGCCATTAACCGTAGGGCAGGTGACAGGTGTGGCTTGCCTTTTTACCAACTCATTGAATTACTTCATGACGAGGCAAGAATCGCCAGCCTTCAAGTCCGCCTCGTATCGGATGATAAGCTAGGTAGGATTCAGAGGAAGAAGTACGTTCAGTTGCAGAAGAAGATCTTCGATATTTGGCAAGCCTATAACGACGGTAGGAAAACGGCGGAACAGCTTCTGAATGCTTGTTCTCACTTGAACGGTCCCGTGATCAATCACCAGTAGGCCCATCAAGCTGTCCGTCCACTAGGCCTATGTTCACTTAGATCCAATTTAGTTATATTCCGGATTTATTTTGATACCGGTATAGACCCTAAAATTTTTGTAGTGGTGTCCAAACAGGCATATTGTACTTTAACGGGTGCTTATCCGTCCAAACCAGAGCATAGATACTTCTTTTCTTTGCGATAACAAATAAATTTCTTTTCTTTGCAACAGACCAATTTCTTTTCTTTGCAATGAAAGCTGTTTCATCCCCGTTTGAAGTGTCCAAACAGGCATATTGTACTTTAACGGGTGCTTGTCCGTCCAAACCAGAGCATGAATATTTCTTTTCTTTGCGATAACAAATAAACTTCTTTTCTTTGCAACAGACCGATTTCTTTTCTTTGCAATGAAAGTTGTTTCATTCCCATTTGAATTGTCTAACGGGTGCTTGTCCGTCCAAACCAGAGCATAAATATTTATTTTCTTTGCGATGACAAATCAATTTCTTTTTTTTTTGCAACAGACCAATTTCTTTTCCTTGCAATGAAAGTTGTTCCATCCCCGTTTGAAGTGTAAGTTATTAATTTTCATTTCTAAGTTAATTTGTTAATCTTATCTATCGCCAAATCACCTGATTAGGCAAATTCTTCTGTCTCACATAGAGTTGCTTTATAAACCTGCACACATCGTATTTTTTATCATATTCGGATCTCAAATGCGAAAAAATATAATGTAGCGAAATATAGCGAAACGATCGAACAATGTAGCTAAACGACCCAAACAATGTAGCGAAACGACCGTGTAACTGGTCGTTTTGCTACTTGGCCAGTTCGCTACATTGTTCGGTCGTTTCGCTACAAAAAATTTTCGAAGTTGAGATCCGAATATGATAAAAAAATATATATATATATATGTCAGTATACAATGTATAATGTGCTATTTTTTATAGAATATTAGTAGTTACCAATCATTTGTTCTTCAAGTATGCTACTTTTTTTATGGTCTACGGTCTTTTTAATGTGCCCCCACTAAGTGTCGGTTGCATTGCTACTGGTCGATAGCTTTGGTGGGGGAAACATTGATTAGGACCATCTAATGTGCTTACGGCATATACCTATGATACTTTTTCTTTGTAGGCCTACAATTTTTTTCTGTTTTTCAATTGTGCTACTTTTACGCATAGGCCTATAGTCCTTTTAATGTGCCCCACCAACTGTTGGCTGGATTGCTGCTGGTCGATATCTTTAGTGGGGAAACATTGATTAGGACCATCCGATGTGCTCACGGTATGACATTTTTTTTCTTACTAATATGTGTTCTTTTCCTTAATTACCAATCCTGTGTTTCAAAACAATGAAAATTCTGTTCTACTTCATACTAAGGATATAAAACTCCGGCTTATTTTACCTATTTTTGGCCTAGTTTTTGGGAAACAATTTGGGGGGGAGGTGATCAAAAGTTGAACAATCCAATTTGTTTATTTTTTTTTTATTTTTTTTTTTTTAAAGAAAAATAATTTTGCACTGTGCTTCCCAGCTGATGAGGTCCTGAGCACAGTTTTGGGGTGGTTGATCAAAAGCTGAACAATCCAATTCCATTTTTTTTTTTTTTTTAATGATAATAATAATAAATAAATAAATAATTTTGCACTGCGCTTCCCACCTGATGAGGCCTTGAGCACAGGTATAAATATATATATATATATATATATATATATATATATATATATATATATATATATATATATATATATATATATATATATATATATATATATGAAAAAGGACCGAAACTGATTAAACGTATCTTCCGGCCTTTTTAGGCAATCGAAGATACGCATCATCACAAATATTTTCTATAGGCCTGAAAATGCCTAAACCATGGAGGTAGTGTTACCTGGTCCAGGGGGGCATCAACCTCATAAGAACATAAGAATGAAGGAGACTGCAAGAGACCATAAGGCCTACTTTAGGCAGCTCCGTATCCATCACCACCTGTCATCCCCATCCATAAAGTTGTCTAATAGTTTCTTAAAGCAATTGATAGTTTCAGCGCTTACTACATGATTACTGAGTTTATTCCATTCGTCGACCACCCTATTAATAAAACAATTCTTGCCTATTTCCTTCTTAAATTTAAATTTGTCTAGTTTATAACCATTACTGCGAGTCCTGCCCTGTTGTTTTGATATGATGACCTTGTTTTCATCACCCTTGATAAAGCCTTTGATCCACTTGAACACCTCTATTAGATCACCCCGCACTCTTCGTCTTTCCAGAGAGTGTAAGTTAAGGTGCCTAAGCCTCTCTTTGTAAAGCAAATTTCTGAGTCCATGTATCATTTTGGTCATTCTTCTCTGTACTAATTCTAGTGAATTGATGTCCATTCTGTAGGACGGAGACCAAAACTGTACCGCATAGTCAAGGATGGGAGCAATGAAACCTAATGCTCTGTACCCAGGGTCTTCCTCCAATCTCGGGTCGCGTCGTCAGACCCTGGAGACACAATCGGTTGAACTGCAAGATTCTTGCAATATAAACTTTAATTAGAAAATATTCCGTTTAAAGCTCGAACCAATCAGGTTGCAGGATTCGAATTATGTTGCCAGGGCTAACATTTAGTGCAAACAGTAAGCCTATGGCATAGGCGCGGCCTATCATATTACAATTACGTTTATTGAAACTGAACAATACACATTATTTTGTAATAAGCAGATTTCGAATAAAAGAAAGGGAAATTAATCTAAAAATAAGAATTATTCATCCCAGTTTTGAATAATTTAGGTCCCCCTTAATTCCAACTGAATCTGAAGATGACAAATATTTCATTTTTGAACGCCCGTTTATTTCACGCACATGGCATATATATTAGTGTGTCATGTGAGTGAAATGAACGGGTATTCTAATAGTAATGTACAGAACTGGGCGCGTTCTTCGGTGCATTCCGAAATAAAAGTCCGGTAGGCCACATAATATACAAAAAAAAAAAAAAAAAAATCGTAGGTCAAATACTATACCGACACCTATATTGCTTTAATAGCTTAGGAGCGCTAACCTCGGCCAAACTAAAGTGGAACTCACCTAGGAACGCGCCCCGCTCTGGTAATGTGCATGATAAGTCACTGTTTTCAT
Organism: Oratosquilla oratoria; assembly: GCF_046742065.1. Lineage (NCBI taxonomy): Eukaryota > Metazoa > Arthropoda > Malacostraca > Stomatopoda > Squillidae > Oratosquilla > Oratosquilla oratoria. The sequence goes on along the minus strand of NC_134816.1, from coordinate 21,058,315 downwards.
AATTATCGGCCCGATAATCTGCCTGACGATTGCATAAAACAAGGCCTGATAAAAACAAATTTATTTATCGCCCATTAGGTAAATTCTACTTCCGTAGCCTGCAAAAATACTTTATAGATTTGCACACATCGTGTTTTTTATCATATTCGTATCTCAAATGCGATAAAAAACAGTGTAGCGAAATGTAGTGAAATGACCAAAGAATGTAGCGAAACGACCGAAAGACTGTAGCGAAACGACCGAACAATGTAGCAAAATGTAGCGAAACGACCGAAGAATGTAGCGAAACGACCGAGACAATGTAGCGAAACGACCGAAGAATGTAGCGAAACGACCGAAGAATGTAGCGAAACGACCGAAAGGATGTAGCGAAACGACCGAGGCAATGTAGCGAAACGACCTAGACAATGTAGCAAAACGACCAAAGAATGTAGCAAAACGACCGAGAAAGGTATCGAAATGGCTGGTAGCGAACTGGCCATGTAGTGAAACGAAAATGACTTTATAAACCTGCACACATTGTATTTTTTATCATATTGGTATCTCAAATGCGAAAAAAACGAAACAATGTAGCGAAACGACTGAAGAATGTAGCGAAACGACCGAATGTAGCGAAATGGGGTATCTGGTCGTTAAGCTACATGGCCAGTTCGCTACCAACCATTTCGCTACATTGCTTGGTCATTTCGCTACATTTCTTCGGTCGTTTCGCTACATTCTTCGGTCGTTTCGCTACATTGTTTTTGTTCGCATTTGAGATAGGAATATGATAAGACATACAATGTGTGCAGGTTTATAAAGTAATTTTCTTTTCACTGCATAGCCAGTTCACTACCAACTATTTCGATACATTGGTTGGCCGTTTCGCTACTTCCTTTCGGTCGTTTCGCTACATTCTTTCGGTCGTTTCGCTATATTTAGCTACATTCTTCGGTCGTTTCGCTATATTCTTTTGGTCGTTTCGCTACATTCTTTGGTTGTTTCGCTATATTTCGCTGCACAGTTTTTTTTTTATCGCATCTGAGATACGAATATGATCAAAAATACGATGTGTGCATTTGAGATACGAACATGATAAAAATACAATGTGTGTAGGTTTATAAAGTCATTTTCGTTTCTCTAAATGGCCAGTTCGCTACCAACCATTTCGATACATTGCTTGGTCGTTTCGCTACATCCTTTCGGTCGTTTCGCTACATTCTTCGGTCGTTTCGCTACATTCTTTGGTCGTTTCGCTACATTTGGCTACATTGTTCGGTCGTTTCGCTACATTTGGCTACATTGTTCGGCCGTTTCGCTACATTCTTTTGGTCGTTTCGCTATATTCTTTGGTCGTATCGCTACAATTCGCTACACTTTTTCATCGCATTTGAGATACGTATATGATAAAAAACACGATATGTGCAAATTTATAAAGTAATTTTGTAGGCTACGGAAGTAGAATTTACCTAATGGGCGATATATAAATTTGTTTTTATCAGGCCTTGTTTTATGCAATCGTCAGGCAGATTATTGGGCAGATAATTATAAAACAATGACTTATCATGCACATTACCAGAGCTGGGATCGTTCGTCGGTCGTTTCGCTACATTTCTTCGGTCGTTTCGCTACATTGTTTTTTTTTCGCATTTGAGATACGAATATGACAAGAAATACAATGTGTGCAGGTTTATAAAGTAATTTTCGTTTCACTACATGGCGAGTTCGCTACCAACCATTTCGATACATTGTTGGTCGTTTCGCTACATTGTTTGGTCGTTTCGCTACATCCTTCGGTCGTTTCGCTACATTCTTTGGTCGTTTCGCTACATTGTCTCGGTCGTTTCGCTACATTCTTCGGTCGTTTCGCTACATTTGGCTACATTCTTCGGTCGTTTCGCTACATTCTTTTGGTCGTTTTGGTACATTCTTTGGTCTTTTTGCGACATTTCGCTACACTGTTTTTTATAGCATTTGAGATACGAATATGATAAAAAAAATACGATGTGTGCAAATTTATAAAATAATTTTGTAGGCTACGGAAGTGGAATTTGCTTAATGGACGACAGATAAAGTTGTTTTTATCAGGCCTTGTTTTATGCAATCGTCAGGCAGATTATCGGGAAGAAAATTATAGAACAGTGACTTATCATTCACATTACCAGAGCTGGGCGCGTTCCTCGGTGAGTTCCACTTTAGTTTGGCCGAGGTTAGCGCTCCTAAGCTATTAAAGCAATATAGGTGTCGGTTTAGTATGTGACCTACGAAAATTTCTTTGGTATATTATGTGGACTACCGGACTTTTATTTCGGAACGCACCAAAGAACGCGCCCAGTTCTGTACATTACTATTAGAATGCCCGTACATTTCACGCACATGACATATTACTATATATGTAATGTGCGTGAAATGAATGGGCGGTCTAAAATGAAATGTTTGTCATCTTCAGATTCAGTTGGAATAAGGGGGGACCTAGATTATCTAAAACTGGGATGAATAATCCTTATTTTAATTAATTTCTCTTTCTTTTATTCGAAATGTGCTTATTACAAAATAATGTGTATTGTTCAGTTTCAATAAACGTAATTGTAATATGATAGGCCGCGCCTATGCCATAGTCTTACTGTTTGCGCTAAATGTTAGCCCTGGCAACATAAGTCGAATCCTGCAACCTGATTGGTTCGAGATTTAAACGGAATATTTTCTAAAGTTTATATTGCAATAATCTTGCAGTTCAACCGATTGTGTCTCCAAGGTCTGACGACGCGACCCGAGATTGGAGGAAGACCCTGGGTACAGAGCATTAGGTTTCATTGCTAGGACGGTAACAAATAGAAGTGCAGAGGTAATTATTAAACTATCTAGCGATAGTTAGACCCATCCTTGACTATACGGTACAGTTTTGGTCTCTGTCCTACAGAATGGACATCAATTCATTAGAATCAGTACAGAGAAGAATGACCAAAATGATACATGGACTCAGAAATTTGCCTTACAAAGAAAGGCTTAGGTACCTTAACTTACACTCTGGAAAGACGTAGAGTGCGCGGTGATCTAATAGAAGTGTTCAAGTGCTTTGGCTCTCGTCGAGAACGGACCTACACCTGAAGGTGCGAAACTATCGCCGTCAACTACTTGAATCCAGTGCTCGTCGTTAACGACTCGTACCGGCTGTCTCAAGTTGTGTTACAGTGCTACAAACTACTGCGCGCTAGTAAATCAGCCTACCTTCTTATCAAGGCCCTCCCTTCCTCGATGGAATACTCGGGGTCGGAAGCGGCGTCCAGCTTAGAGCAGGACTTAATGATTTCCGACACTGATGACGACATTAGTGTTAACCACTGGCCCGACCTGCCTCGTCCTACCTCCACTCCCCATCACCCTCCAACAACCACCCAGCATGATACCCACCAGTCTACATCGCTCCCCAGTACCAAACGGCGGGCCGACGACACCTCTACCTTCCCCGCAGGAGAATGTCAACCGCCTGCTGCCAAGACGATCAAGGGAACCTCAAGTGAGTGTAATAAGGCTCCTATTCGCCCTACCCTGCCTAATCACAGTGCTACTCCCGTTGCCCCCACCCGACCCTCACCCGCCCTTCCAGCATTTGCTCCCCGAGACAAGTATATTAAGTTGGCCTATAGCGGGAACCCATCCACAGAAGTTAAACTCCGCTGGCTGTCAACTATCACCAAGACTTTCCACCTGCAACGGGATACGGCCGAGGTTAAGATGGCTGCACTCACCTCTCGATTCATCTACATATCAAGACAACGCACAGACATCCTGGACCGAGTTACTACAAATGAATTTATGTCACTGCCTCTTCTCCCTCAAGACTCCCCCGAAAGACCTCGTAAGTACCCCCAATACCTGCTCACTCGCTATCCCGCTGACGTGGATCACAAGCTTGCCCTACAGCTCCCAGGAGTACACTCAGCCAGGCGCTTCATGCAGAACGGTACCCCCATCAACCGCATTGTTATTGTGTGGAGCCTCCCCGAAACACCCCCCGACACCATTACCTTTGACTTCCTCCCTCTCCTCCCCCGTGTCAAGTCCAAAGACTCCGTGACGACCGACCCTGGTGCTACAGGTGTTGGGGTATCGGTCACATATCCAGGTACTGCTCCGCCTCCCCTAAGTGTGCCTGGTGTGCCGCCGCCCATGAATCCAGAGAATGTCCCGTCCGAAGTGCGCCCCCGCCCCCATCTGCGACTACTTCCACCTCTGAACCTCCACCACAGCCGAACCCATCACAATGGAAGTGCCCCCGATGTCTACAGCCAGGTGTCAACGTCTGGCACGGCTGTACTCGGCGCCAGACCCAGACCAATGGCCCCACCTCAGCCCCACCACCTCCTCCCGCCCGGACTGTTCTCTCTGCTCCCACCCCCCCTCAGCAAGACGCTGCCCTCCGTAAGGCCGTTGCAGCCCTTCAGGCGCGATGTGCAGCACTCGAGGACCGCTTCGCCTCCATTGACACCAGGATTGACAGCCTTGTCTCAGCCCAAACTACTACTGCCACCAGACTCTCCACACTGGCGGAATCCCAACAAACCCTCGTCTCCTCCATCTCCATGCTTGCCGAGAGAATGGAATCCATTGCAACTCGTCTCGACAAACTCTGTAAGTTACAACCCAGTACTAGCCAGTCTTCCTCGAATCGTCCATCCACCTCCACACTCCGGTCTCCTACTAGCAAACGCAACGTTCGTAACTAACATTCACCTAGACCTCCTTTCATGGAACATCAATGGTATCACCAACCACAAAAAGTACACACAATTGAAGGCATATGTACAGACACAACACCCTTGTGTCATTTTTCTACAGGAGGCGTTTCCAAACCGGCCCAACACTGCACCACAGGCACCCTCCCTTCCCGGATATATCCCCTATATTCATACGATACGAAACGGTCTTCTAACATACATACACCGTCTTCTGCGCTCCTCTACAGACCCTGACGTAACATTCCAACTCTTCGAGATAGAAATTGGGGCGGAATCCTACAGCTCTGCAATATCTACTCTGCTCCCGCACGTCTTCGTCCAACCACTCTTCCACCACCTACGATCAAAGGTATAATATACGCAGGGGATTTCAATGCTCGACATCCTGCATTGGGAGATCGTCCTGGCACCACTAACCGCCCTGGTGTTCACCTACTATCCTTCATCCGACAACATCATCTGACCCGCTGGGACACAGGTGGCGCCACACACTCCCGGGGAGGCACCCTGGACCACGTCCTCACCTCTGGCTTGGTATCATCCCGCATCCAGTGCTCCTCAGTACCTGCATTATTCTCAGACCATATTGCTCTTCTCTTCCACTATTCTCTTCCTACGATACCTACACCCCCTATCACATGCCTACGCCTCACCATACCCCCCAAATACTGCCCGACGTACATTTCATACATGACCTGCATACTACCTACCTTAGACTGTTCCTCCCCCGACCAGTTATACAATAGCCTTGTCTCCGCCACCCACGACTTTTACAGGCTTTACGTATCACGACCCCACCTCCAACGTCGCCCTCCTCCTCACTCGTGGTACCTAGACACCCGACTTCAGGACGCACAGAAAGAAGCGGAGCGCGTTGGACTCATGTTCCAAACTAACCCATCTCCTGAACTACTTCATCGTTACCAGCAATCCAGAGACGATTTGACAACCCTCCTAGAATGTGTAAGTACTGACGCCTGGAAGAGATTCACGGACAGAATTAATCACCAAACTAGTGTAGCCTCCATGTGGCACCTTATTCGCAGGGTAATTAAAAAGACTCCTGCTACTGCCCGTCATCATTCCCCCACCGTATTTGCCGAACAGCTCATCGTCACGTGGTCAAACCAGTCCAACCCTGCCAATCTACCTACCCCCGTCCAGGATGCCCTCTCCTCCGGTGCTTTTGCTCGTGGACTCCGCTTAGTACATGCTCTGCTGCAAGAGGATGATGAAGAAAATATACCAATCACTGAAGATGAACTACGACGTGCTCTCTTGAGAGGTAAAGCCACGTCCCCTGGGGATGATGGCATTACCTACAATGTGCTACGATTACTGCACCGTGTACCCGGTAACCCCCTCCTTCGCCTCTACAATATGTGTCTACGAGATGGATATATCCCACATGCCTGGACCACGAGTACAATAATCCCCATACCCAAGCCCGGTACAGCAAATTTCAGGCCCATCTCCCTTACATCCTGCTTCTGCAAAGTAATGGAAAGAATCTTGCTCACCCGACTGATGTACCAACTACAAGATCGCCTTTCTCCACGTCTCTTCGGCTTTCTACCCCAACGCAGCACCCATCACTGCCTCGTCGACTTATATTCTCGCCTCTCCCGTGACAGTGTTGTGGCATTTATAGATCTAAAAAGTGCATTTGATATAGCAAACCGAGACGTTATTTTAGATCAATTAATTGACTTTGGAATTAAGGGTAAATTACTACGATGGATTAAGGGCTACCTCAGTAACCGGACCTCCCGTGTCTTCTTTAGCGGTGCCTACAGCTCCTCACGGGATTTTCATCTCGGCACTCCTCAAGGAGGGGTACTAAGTCCATTTCTCTTTAATATACTTATGCATCGTCTCCTCACGTCTTTGCCCACTATTCCTGAGGTCACAATTACATGTTATGCAGATGATCTATGTATTCACTCTACCTCCCCAACACACCTACAACTCTTTCTTACTTCTCTCTCCCAAGCTTCTGCTAACTGTGGCCTTGTTGCTTCCCCACAGAAGAGCAGAATTTTCTCCTACCGCCCCCCTGCCACGCTGCCAGAGTTCATGATTGGAGACTGCATCATCCCACTAAGCTCCCAGTACTGCTACCTTGGTGCACCAGTACGAATCTCGGAAACTCTTTCTGCCCGGCGTCAATCCCATACCGTAATTCGTGAATTGCTAGATCGTCTACAACGTCGGCTCCGGCCTCTCCAGTGGCTCACCAACAACTCTTCCGGTATCTCCATCCCCGTGGCCAGAACTGTCTATATTACTTTTATACGCTCTGTTGTTGATTACCTCTCCCCTGCCTTAATTCAACTTCCTCGATATGCTTTAGAGCCACTGGAGATTTTTCAGAATAAAGCCATGAGAATCATTCTCGGTTGCCCAATGACTACCAGAATTGTCAACATGCAACGGGAATTACGGCTTCCATCCCTAGTTGAGAGGATTTATTCTAATGTCACCTGCCTCACAGTTAAGTGTATACACTTTCCCCACATCTCACCGCACTTCACAGCACTGGTCAGAGATTCTCTCGGCCCCGCTCCGCCCGTCCCCCGCCTCATGCCCCCCGGTCGCCGTCTTATAAAGTCTATCTCCTCCTTCATTCGCAGCCTAGATTTACAAGTACCAGTAGCTGACATACCCCCAGGCCCTCCCCCGTGGACGCTACCATCGCCTGTGGTTAGCTTCACTCCTACAGCAAAATGTGACCCACCTCCTCTACAACTACAGCTAGCCTTGGAACATGTTACCCAGGTAACATCCTCCATCACTGCTCCGCATCGCCTCTACACTGACGGGTCACTACAATCGGATGGTGCAGCTGGAGGAGCAGTCTACTCACCTGACCTACCGCCGCCTCCTGAGGGCTGGGTCGGCCGTCGACTCAGAGATCACTCCAGCTCCACATTGTGTGAACTATACGCCATCTTAGATGCTATCAGTCTCGTTTGCCAAAGAGGAGTGAATGCTGTCATTATATGTGACTCTAAGCCTGCACTGCAATCCCTCACCGCTATTCATCCCACTCACCATTCTGTTGTACAACAAATCCTTTCCTTTCTATCCCTACTAACTATCCGTAATCTCTGCATTGAATTTATTTGGATTCCATCTCATGTAGGTTTGCACCACAACACCAAAGTAGACCGCCTAGCAAAAGAAGCCTGCCGACTCCCCCGTCGTGGTGATGGACGACCTCTCTCCCTGCTATGTTACCTCAACAGGGTCCGCTCCGCTGCACTTCTGCCTGAGCAACGTCGACGGGACACCGAGAGACCCTTCAGTGTCACCATCACCCACTACGAATCCGTATGCCGCCACAAATACAAGTACCGCCGCAAGGGACTTATGGTTCGTCGCCACAATGTTGTCTCAGCCCGACTGCGACTAGGCTACCGTCCACCGTGGCAGGTCGCCGGGGTGGAGGGCGAGCCTGTATTCACAGAATGTCGCCTATGCCACGCTCCACTAGCCAACACCATCGAGCACTACTGCCTAGCGTGCCCCACTGTAAAACATCTAATACCCCAGGGACTACCATTAGATGCAATCTGTCGTCATCTCCTATCACAAAATAGATTAGATGAAATACTTGTCCGTTACCCCCGCTTTGGTGGGTTCTCATAATACCTGATGCCCTGCGTGACATCTCAGTCTTATTCCCCTTTGAATGAATGTACAATACCCAGTGTCGTATATATTACCTGCAACCCATGTATTTGTATGTGTATATAAGTGTATGTGTACGTGTGTAAGCATGTGCATACCAGTTGCCTTCCTACATTCATTATGAAAACCTCCCCCACTGTATGACGCTAATGCGTAATAAGTTAAATAAAAAAAAATAATAAAAAAAGTGGATCAAAGGCTTTATCAAGGGTAATGCAAACAAGGTCATCATATTAAAACAACAGGGCAGGACTCGCAGTAATGGTTATAAACTGGTCAAATTTAGATTTAAGGAAATAGGCAAGAATTGTTTTATTAATAGGGTGGTCGACGAATGGAATAAACTTAGTAACCATGTAGTAAACACTGAAACTATCAATTGCTTTAAGAAACTATTAGACAACTTTATGGATGGGGATGACAGGTGGTGATGGATACGGAGCTGCCTAGTGTAGGCTTTATGGCCTCATGCAGTCTCCTTCATTCTTATGTTCTTATGAGGTTGATGCCCCCTTGACCAGGTAACACTACCTCCATGGTTTAGACATTTTCAGATCTATAAAAAATATTTGTGATATTGGTCGGTCGTATCTGTGTGCCCCAGGACTGATAATGCCTAAAAAGGCCGGAAGATACGTTTCATCATTTTCGGTCCTTTCTTCATATATATATATATATATATATATATATATATATATATATATATATATATATATATATATATATATATATATATATATATATATATATATAAACTGTGCTCAGGGCCTCATCAGCTGGAAAGCGCAGTGCATTTTTTTTTTTTTTTTTTTACAAATGAATGAATAAATAAACAAATATATAAATAAATAAATAAATAAATAAAATGGAATTAGATTGTTCAGCTTTTGATCAACACCCGCTCCTAAACTGTGTTCAGGACCTCATCAGCTGGGAAGCACAGTGCAAAATTATTTATTCATTTATTTATTTATTTATATTTACAAAAAGAGAAAATGGAGTTGGATTGTTCAGCTTTTGATCACCCCTCCCCCTAAATTGTTTCTCAAAAACTAGGAGGCCAAAACTAGGTAAAATAAGCCGGAGTTTTATATCCCTAGTATGGAGTAGAACAGTATTTGCATTGTTTTGAAACACAGTATTGGTAATTATGGAAAATAAGACATACTAGTAAGAAAAAAAATGTCATACCGTGAGCTCATCGGATGGTCCTAATCAATGTTTCCCCACCAAAGATATCGACCAGTAGCAATCCAGCCAACAGTTGGTGGGTCACATTAAAAGGACCACAGGCCTATGCGTAAAAGTAGCACAATTGAAAAACAAAAAAATTGTAGGCCTACAAAGAAAAAATATAGGTATATGCCGTAAGCACATTAGATGGTCCTAATCAATGTTTCCCCCACCAAAGCTATCAACCAGTGGCAATGCAGCCAATACTTGGTTGGGGCACATTAAAAAGACCGTAGAAAAAAAAAAAAAAAAAAAAAAAAAGTAGCACAATTGAAAAACAAATGGATTGGTAACTACTAGTATTCTATAGAAATAGCACATTATACATTATATACATATATATATACATATATATATATATATATATATACTTATATATATATATATATATATATATATGTATATATATATATGTATATATATATATCATCATATTCGGATCTCCAATTCGAAAAAAAAAATTGTAACGAAACGACCGAACAATGTAGCGAACTGGCCATGTAGGAAAACGACCAGTTACACGGTCGTTTCGCTACATTGTTTGGGTCATTTAGCTACATTGTTCGGTCGTTTCGCTATATTTCGCTACACTATATTTTTTTCGCATTTGAGATCCGAATATGATAAAAAATACGATGTGTGCAGGTTTATAAAGTAACTTTATGGGAGACAGAAGTTTTTGCCTAATCAGGCGATTTGGCGATAGATAAGGTTAACAAATTATCTTAGAAATGAAAATTGATAGCTTACACTTCAAACGGGAATGAAACAGCTTTCATTGCAAAGAAAAGAAATTGGTCAGTTGCAAAGAAAAGAAATTGGTTTGTTATCTCAAAAAAAGAAATATTTATGCTCTGGTTTGGACGGACAAGCTACCGTTAAGTACAATATGCCTGTTTGGACACCACTACAAAGTTTTTAGGACCTATACCGGTATCAAAATAAATCCGGAATAAAACTAAGATGGACCTAAGCGAACATAGGCCTAGTGGACGGACAACTTGATGGGCCTACTGGTGATTGATCACGGGACCGTTCAAGTGAGAACAAGCATTCAGAAGCTGTTCTGCCGTTTTCCTACCGTCGTTATAGGCCTGCCAAATACCGAAGATCTTCTTCTGCAACTGAATGTACTTTTTCCTCTGAATCCTACGTAGCTTACCATCTGATACGAGGCGGACTTGAAGGCTGGCGATTCTTGCCTCGTCATGAAGCAATTCAATGAGTTGGTAAAAAGGCAAGCCACACCTGTCACCTGCCCTACGGTTAATGGCATGATGCCACCCCTCGACATCGTTGTCCGTTCTTATGGGTGACATAAAAATACTCCATGCGGCAGTTGCTGTCTTCAACCTATTTCTTGCCTTAATTTTGAAAAGGTTAATTTGATTAAAAACTCTCACATTCTGCATTCGAATGGAGTAGGCTAAGAACAGAGAGTGCACACTGTAAAATTTCTGTTAAGTTTGGTTTATCTTTTAATAATGCAGTCCAAAACTTATCACTGTCCTCTGTATTCAAGGCTGAGCTGTCACACTCCAGTGGCAATATTCGCCATCGATCATCCAGTCTTTGCAATAATGAATTGTCTTCTGGAGGTATAAGAAGGGGCAATGCAGTTACTAGGGGTACCAAAGAAGGAACTGATTTCCTAAAATTCAATGATAAAGCATTAGTTGGAGTTAAACAATTCAGTTTTGAGATGACATTGTCGCTGAAATCATAACTCTTTTTAACTCCACAGCAAGTAACAGATATGAAGTTGCGGCAGCGTTGGAAAAAATCCTGCAACTCAGATTTTCTTGCTGTTACATGGGAGTCTTGAATTTCCCGTAACACTTACACCTAGATATATTTCTAGGTCACTGAGATGCTTATTGTTTCTATTTGGATCTATCAAACAAAGCTCTGTTTTCATTACACATTCTCTCTCCCTGAATGAAAGGAGAATATCCTTAAAAAGAACACTTACTTTTTCATGGAGCACTGTTATCACTAGCTTATCTGACTGAAAGTACTTATTAAAAGTAGTGAACTTTGGCAAAATCCAATCTAGGAAGTAACAGTACAACTTAATGAAAGGGTCATGTAGAGTTGAAAATTAGCTCAGCAGCAACTAGCTTCTCAGATAACCACATGTCTGAGAAAAACAACCGAAGAGCTTCCCATTGCTCCAAGATCCTCTGAACAACAGCAACCAATGACAACCACCTCGTCTGTGATGGGTATATCATCTTGTGGGGCTTCAAGTGAATGAAAGACTGAAATTGTACAAATTCACTCTGGCGCTTGCTACTACACTTAAAGAAATTGTACATTTCTCCTGCTAAATCCTCACACCTTCTAGGTAAAGCATTACAAGCCTCGCTGGCACAGAGGTGAGCAGAATGGCAAACACATTTGATTACAAAAAGACCAATGCATTCATTACGGAAGCTACTTGCAACTGAATTGTGAGCTCCCATCATTACACTACACCCATCAGCTCCAAAACCTATCATTTGTGTAGCTGAGATTTCATGTTTCTCGTTTTTTTTTTTATCAATCCCTTATAGCGATTACTAGCAGTGGCTCCTTTTCCGACATTTTCAGGGTTGGGTGTATTGTAAACTTCACACAGCTCCCAGAATTTACTTTCAACACACTCAGGATCATGATAAAAGAATCTTACTACAACACAAGATTTTTTTTATGGAACCAACGTCAGTAGACTCGTCCGTAAAAACGCTAAATTTTGTTTCTCTTAGTTTGTGAGCAAGTTGTTCTTTGTAGGACTTTCCTATGACATTAGTTACAACTCCAGTTGCTTTAGTTCTTTTCATAGCAAACTCCTGTGCTATCTTGGAATCACTCAAACTATCTCTCAAGACCTCTGACAAGTGATCCATTACCTTAAAAGGCCCATTATGTGCAGCTAGAATACTTGCCAGCTTTATTTCTGCCATATCCACAGGATCTTTTGTGGTTTGTTTTTTCTTAAAGAAGGTTGATACTGGTACCTGCTTGTCCGTTGTACCCTTGAAATATGAAGTGTTTTTTTGCCTTTGGCATGACTTTTTAGCACTGTTAGCTCTGGAGTCATAGTAACGTTACAAAATTTACACCCAGCTTTATACTGTTCAGGTGTTTCCTGTAGCCACGGCTTGAAAACAGGGTCTGTTTCCCATCCCTTCCTATATCGTTGCTGACAACGAGACTGAGAGCCTGAAGTAGATGCCTCAGCCTGTCTAGAAAGGCCAGCAGGTGCCTGCGTAGAGTATTAAACACATGTGACATATTTCCCTGCTTGAACTCACGGTAGGCCAATCAAGCTGTCCGCCCGCTAGGCCTATGTTCGCTTAGGCCCATCTTAGTTTTATTCCGTAGGATTTGTTTTCATACCGGTATAGGCCCTAAATCTTTGTAGTAGTGTCCAAACAGGCATATTGAACTTGAACGGGTGCTTGTCCGTCCAAACTATAGCATTTTTACTTTCTTTGAGATGACAAATAAATTTCTTTTCTTTGCAACAGAGCAATTTTTTTTCTTTGCAGTTCATTTGTTAACCTTATTTATCGCAAAATCGTATCATTAGGCAAATTCTTCTGTCTCCCACAAAGTTACTTCATAAACCTGCACACATCGTATTTTTATCATATTCGGATCTCAAAGGCGGAAAAAAAAAAACAGTGTAGCGAAATGTAGCGAAACGACCGAACAATATGCCTAAACGACCGAAACAATGTAGCGAAACGACCGCGTATCTGGTCGTTTCGCTACATGGCCAGTTCGCTACATTGTTCGGTCGTTTCGCTACATTTGGCTACTTAGTTCGGTCGTTTCGCTACGCTGTTTTTTCGCATTTGAAATACGAATATGATCAAAAATACGATGTGTGCAGGGTTATAAAGTACCTGTAACTCTTCGGGCGTTTCGCTACATGACCAGTTCGCTACCAACCATTTCGCTACCTTGTTCGGTCGTTTCGCTACATGGCCAGTTCGCTACATTTCACTACACTTTTTTTTCGCCTTTGAGATATGAATATGATAAAAATACGATGTGTGCAGGTTTATAAAGTACCTGTAACCCTTTGGGCGTTTCGCTACATGACCAGTTCGCTCTCAACCATTTCGCTACATTGTTCGGTCGTTTCGCTACATGGCCAGTTCGCTGCATTGTTCAGTCGTTTCGCTACATTGTTTTTCATTTTGCTACATTTCTCTATACATTTTTTTTTATCGCATTTGAGATATGAATACGATAAAAAAAAATACGATTTGTGCAGGTTTATAAAGTACCTGTAACCCTTTGGGGGTTTCGCTACATGGCCAGCTCGCTACCAACGATTTCGCTACATTGCTAGGTCGTTTCGCTACATGACCAGTTCGCTACATTGTTCGGTCGTTTCGTTACATTTGGCTACATTGTTCGGTCGTTTCGCTACATTGTTCGGTCTTTTCACTATACTCTTTTTTCGCATTTGAGATACGAATATGATAAAGAATACGATGTGTGCAGGTTTACAAAATACATGTAACCTTTTGGACGTTTCGCTACATGGCCAGTTCGCTACATTGTTCGGTCGTTTCGCTACATGGCCAGTTCGCTACATTCTTTGGTTGTTTCGCTACATTATTTCGGTCGTTTCGCTACATTCTTCGGTCGTTTTGCTACATTGTTTCGGTAGTTTCGCTACATTCTTCGGTCGTTTCGCTACATTTGGCTGCATTCTTCGGTCATTTGACTACATTCTTTCGGTCGTTTCGCTACATTATTTGGTCGTTTCGCTACTTTTTTTCCACATTTGAGATACGAATACGATAAAAAATGCGATGTGTGCAAATTTATAAGGTAATTTTGTAGGCTACGGAAGCAGAATTTGCCTAATGAGGCGATAGATTAAATTATTTCTATCGGTCCTTGTTTTATGCAATCGTCAGGCAGATTATACGGTAGATAATTATAAAACAGTAACTTATCATGCACATTACCAGAGCTGGGTGCGTTCCGCTTTAGTTTGGCCGCGGTTAGCGCTCCCAAACTATTAAAGCTTAAGAGACAGGTTCATAACGAAATAAAAGTCCGGTAGGCCACATACTATACCAAAGAAAATTTTCGTAGGCCACATACTATACCGGCACCTATATTGCTTTAATATTTTGGGAGCGCTAACCGCGGCCAAACTAAAGCGGAACGCACCGAGGAACGCGCCCAGCTCTGGTAATGTGCACGATAAGTCACTGTTTTATAATTATCTGCCGGATAATCTGCCTGACGATTGCATAAAACAAGGGCCGATAAAAACAATTTTATCTATCGCCAAATCGCCTCATTAGTCAAATTCTGCTTCCGTAGCCTACAAAATTACTTTATAAATTTGCACACATCGTATTTTTTATCATATTCGTATCTCAAATGCGATAAAATAAAAAACAGTGTAGCGAAATGTAGCGAAACGACCAAAGAATGTAGCGAAACGACCGAATGTAGCGAAACGACCGAAGAATGTAGCCAAATGTAGCGAAACGACCGAAGATTGTAGCGGTTACAGGTCGTTTCGCTACATGGCCAGTTTGCAAATTCTGCTTCCGTAGCCTACAAAATTACTTTATAAATTTGCACACATCGTATTTTTTTTATCATATTCATATCTCAAATGCGATAAAAAACAGTGTAGCGAAATGTAGCGAAACGACCAAAGAATGTAGCGAAACGACCGAAAGAATGTAGCAAAACGACTGAACAACGTAGCCAAATGTAGCGAAACGACCAAAGACTGTAGCGAAATGGTTGGTAGCGAACTGGCAATGTAGCGAAACGACCGAAGAATGTAGCGAAACGACCGAAAGAATGTAGCGAAACGACCGAACAACGTAGCCAAATGTAGCGAAACGACCGAAGAATGTAGGAAATCGTTAGCAGCGAACTGGCCATGTAGCCAAACGTCCAATGGGTTACAGGTACTTTATAAACCTACACATGTGGTATTTTTTATCATATTCGTATCTCAAATGCGAAAAAAAACAGTAGCGAAATGTAGCGAAACGACCGAACAATGTAGCGAGACGACCGAAAGGATGTAGCGAAACGACCAAACAATGTAGCGAAACGACCGAAGAAATGTAGCTAACGACCGAAGAAGTAGCGAAACGACCAAAGAATTTAGCGAAGCGACCAAAGAATGTAGCGAACTGGTTGGTAGCGAACTGGCAATGTAGCCAGTTCGTGATAGGATGAAGTGCTAAACAGACTTTTTGTTAGGAGTCTTCAGGACAAATTCCTTTTATGCACGTTCTCTTAATAATTTTTATGCATATGATAGAAAACAGCAAAATAAAATGGGTAACTACAGTAATTAGTACTCGTAATTTCGAATAATAGAAAATTCTTTATACGGCTAGAAATACTATGTTATTTTATGCAATAATTTAAATTCTTATCCAGCGATTAATTGTTCCATAAAGATGTAGTATTAACAATTATATTTCCAACTATTTAGACAAAGAAAAAACGTGGAATGTTTAGTCACACGCACTACTGATTTAAACAGCAGACAAAAAAAAAAAAAAAAAGTAGTGCAATGGCACGCTGCAGACAGATCTCATTACTAACACCCACCTGCCATTTTGGCGCCTAGCAACAACAGCCTAACCAATCGGCCGAACTATCTCAAACAGACCCAGACGATTATTTACTTTCTTGATTTACTTGCTTAGGTTTGCTGGGTTTATCATTCTACCAGGCCAACATGCAGTGTCCGCCTCAAGATTTCCTCAGCACTACACCAGCTTCTTTGCACATTACAAACTCATTGGACTGGCTGAAACACCAGAGTACAGTGCTTTCAGATACAACAGTCGAACCCTACCTATCGAGTGAGATTAGGCCTACTGTACAACGACGGTACATACTAAAAGTCAGAGGCAAAGACTATATAAGAAAGACAGGAAGGGTTCGTAAGGTGTATAGCAAAAATATGTAGCCAGAATTGATGCCAAATACCGCTAGATTACTGTGGTTTCAACGCCATCTATTGAGCGGTTGAAAAATTAATAATCGAAGCGATAGCCATTGTTGCCATTTTATTGTATTTTATATATTTTTAAAATTATATATTGATTGATATTTTCGGCCTTGTATATGATTATTGTTTTAGCTCAATACTTTTTTTTTTACTTCAATTGTAACCATTACTGTGAAAATAGTATTTGCTTTCACATACTTGACATTTGACAATATCTCATTTGTATAATATTTTTCATACCTCTGAAATTTTCATAAAATATAAAAAAAAATTATATATACACACACACATATATATGTATATATATATTATATACATATATATACACACACATATACATATATATACATACACACACACATATATATATACATATACATACACACATATATATACATATACATACACACACACACACATAATATATATATATATATAATTCTCTTATTTGATTTATGTACATTTGAATTTCTTTATCATTAGTCTTCATGGGTATCATATGTGGTAATATGGGCAAATGAAAGCTTAGGTTTTATTTCATAATTTTATTAATTCCAAAGAACACATATTTAAAACTTAACATAAAGGTTTATTTACCTCTAACTTGCAAAGATACAAGAGAACAGAGCACAGAAAATTAAAACAACCAACATATATCAAAGAGCAAGTCATGCAAAAGCAAGCAAACAAAACAACAACTTAACAAAAAACAAAAACAAAGCATAAATTAAATGATAACATCATATCTATAATAAACGTAAAATGAATCATGCATGGTCACATATTTGAAAATTAATTATACACTTGTATAAGCACCAGTCCAGAGAGCAGAAATTCATGCATTGTAAAAGAAATAATTGTGCAAATAAAATAATCATTATCAATAATAGAATGACACATAATAAAGCAAACCTATTCAGTAAAAATAAAAAGCAAAAACGTGCATGGCTAAAACATTTACCAAAGCTTAACATGCCTT
The DNA here is from genome assembly GCF_046742065.1 of Oratosquilla oratoria. Lineage (NCBI taxonomy): Eukaryota > Metazoa > Arthropoda > Malacostraca > Stomatopoda > Squillidae > Oratosquilla > Oratosquilla oratoria. The sequence continues at coordinate 21,040,686 of NC_134816.1, read as the reverse complement.
CATAAATAAAAACAGATAAAGTACTACATCTGTGATTGTGAAGAGAGTAGTGTTTTACATATAAGTAATTGCAAACAGTATATTTCAATGTTTTGCTTAATAAGAAAATATGTTATTTCCTTACAGGTTGGGGGGATGCAAATACAAGAAAAATGCTTTTGTGAGAAGTATGAAGTATTAAAGAACATCTATACAGACTAGTAGATATTAACTTTGTAGGTAATGAGAAATAAAGAGAAAGTAAAGAAATATCAACACTACCATACTGAACTATGATTTTACTTACTCTTATTAGCATTTGAGGTAAGAGGGGTTGCAGAATAATTTTGAGGATCACCTTCCCAACTTTTGTTTGGCAGCAATCTTCATCTATTCAATGATGAAAGAACATTATAATGAGGCACTGATAGTGTCTTTTTAATTGGATTAAATATTTTGCAAGTACAATTAGTAAACACAATCATTCTTACTTAAGAAATAATATTATACTTTAATTTTCTTTTGTTTACGACTAGCATTATATTAAATATGAGTTTTCACCTACCAGTGTTGGATATGACTTCCTCTACTTCCTCTTCCACAGTATCTGCAAATACAGTTTTGTCTGACATCTCACCTGCAAAAAATGAAAAAAATATATATCCCTTTCCTAAATGCACTATGGTAGTATTTGTTGATGTTAGCAAAACAGCAATATGATAGTAATGATTCTCAATTATAAAATGCATAGTTTCATACTTTAAAGAAAGGGAAATAGCAAATTTGTTCTTTACCAGAACAGGACAAGACTTCTCCAACTTGCTCCAAAACATGTCTTGCTTGTGATGTATCTGCTGTAATTTCAATGGCCAAACATTAAAAACTAATAAGAAATCTTGTAAATAATATATAGTACTCTTGTAAATAAATTATTTTAAAAATTACTGAGAGGACTCAATTCCCAATGATTGTAAGTTGGAGTTAGGGGACTTTGATTGAGGTAAATGCCGTCCTCTTGGTAACTTTTACCTAAAGTATCCATTTTTTCCAAGTGCACATGTTGGTAGCAGAAAAACGTACTTGATTTTGATAATAAATAATATGACTTTAATAGGAAATAAATATGTGGAATAAAGAATTTGTGGATATACCTACCATTTACTGATTGTTGAGCTGATGAGGAAAAATGCAATGCTGTAGATGTTCTCAAAGTACCTGTTAATTGGTGAATTTGTCATTATACTGCATATGCCAATGTCAGCGCCAGACAATCTACATGATCTACATTATATGCCAATCAGCAGCATTTTCTTTAATACTTTTGCATCTTTCACATTAACAGCTCATTATGAAGAAATATTTGTGGAATGTGAAATACTCTAATTAGAATATATCCTACAGGTTGATGGGGGCTACATCTCCAATACCCCCATGACACATTGCATCCAACTCACATTCATGTAAGAGAGCATGTGGAATAAATCTAAAACTGAGTTATAACTTCATTCATATATGTTTAGTAAATATTACTAAGTAATTTTATAAGAGATGACTTTATCTTCCTAAGACTACGTCCAAAACTCCAGCAATCTCTCTCTACCTGAGAGGAGTGTTGATGAGTGTATGCCATCCCCCAGCACCTACCAGAACAATTTCTATTCTTATCACATTATCACATATATGCCAAGAGTGTGAAACAGGTCTATAAAACATCTATATAACTGTGGACTCAATTGTGGTACTAATATCTGTTGTTGCAATTTGACATATGTTGCTTACTTTTTTATGATTTACAGGCCATCTCTTATAGAATTATGCAATGCTAATAAATGGTCAGTACTAACCAAAGTTCTCATCCAATGAACTTGACAAGATTTCCATTTCAATTTGCTGGTGATGCAAAGTACTTGCAGTATCCAAGTGCAGGTCAATATCTGTAGAATAATATATGTGATGTTTTGTACTGTTATAAACAGATAATGTATGTAAGGTATCTATGCTCAGAATTTAGTTTGTAATTTCAAGTTGAAATATGTTTTGTGCAAATACAAAAATTAGCTAATGGCAATGAAAGAATATTCTAAATAATGTTCAACTTTAAAGTAATACAGAAATATATAATATATAGAGACAAGCAATGTTTTGTTTCAAATGCAATGTGCTAATAAAATAAAGTAATTTCAATTAATCTCAGAACTGTGCTATACTATTTTCACATTGATCAAGCACTTACCTGCATCCATACTGGTTATTTCTGGCTCTATCTGGGTGTGCTGGATGTGATAGATAATAGAATGCATAATGAAAATCATTACTTCTTACCAATGTTAATTATTGTAATCTTATGATAATGTATATATAAAACTGCATTGACTCACCAGGCAAATTTTGATCTGGGTATGCACTGGGGCACAAACGGGTTGATGATGCATATTGCCGTTGAGAAAAATGATGGCTACATATCCTTTGACTTTTATTTAATTGTGTAGGTGTTTTCTTTCTTAATGTTGATATACCGGTTACTTGTATCCACTTTGAACATTACATGTATCAAAAAGAAGAGAATGTTGATTTACATTTTTACTTAATGAATAAAATGACACTTATATGTCTATAATACTTAATGTTGGCAGTATAATATACACTTACCTTTGTGGTTCTTTAGGAAACCGATGGTACATGAATTCAGGATGAGAACTTTTGGACCGATTGAACTAACCATGTCCATGTGTTCCAAGTGACAGATGCCTGAAATGTAAACATGCAGACGATTCAAAAAGCCCGCTAATTCTTTCCGAATGAAGCACAGCGATCTCTAGCGTTGATTGAAGTAACTAAACTTATGAGTAATCAGTTAGGCTATTTATACACTTTTCCGTCCCTTCCAGTCTTTCGTATATAGTCTTTGGTCAGAGGTATTCGAAGACATCTCGGAGGCATTCAGAAATTGTATGATAAGGTAATTCTATGCTTCTAACCTAACCTAACTAAACCAACCTAACATCTTGCAAGAAAATGAATCAATTGCATAAAAAATCCAAACCTAACCTAACATCTTGCAAGAAACGAATCAATTACCAAAAAAAAAAAAAAAATGCCTCCAACTTTTTGTATACGCTTACAACGACAGATATATTGTCGTCTACAGTTCAGAATGAACTTTAAAGAAACTTTATTCTATCCGCCCCAGACAAACATAATGATGTGGAAACAATGTCATTGGGTCATAATCACAATCGTGAGATGATGATACATATCGTATGGTAAAATAGTCGACCATAGAATCACGACAGTAGTACTCTTAAATTACATTTGCCAGATATCGTCATTTGATCACGAAGTTCTACAAAATAGCAACCATATACGCTGCATAATGAAAATCATATCGTCCATGAATGTTTGTTTATACTTTTACAATGCAAGGCTACTCTGTAAAGATCTTCAGTAAAATTGTTGGTATCATATTACACTTAACGATTTACACTGTAATGACTATCTTGGGGAAAACAAACTTTTCTTCAGGTTTCGAGAGATTATATTGGACATAATCTGATTACATAATTGGTTGTGCCGTCACTGCCGTGACACTGTGCGTGACGACTACCGGATGTACTCGTAAGTTACGTGAACATGGGCACTCTTGTCATCCGGACCAGTGTTACTCTAGAGTGAACCAGTGAGCCTATAGGCAAAATTGTCAGTGAGTCTTTTCAATACCCACTTTCTAGTTATCTTCAATCTAGTCCACGGCGGAGATGACAATTGTAGCAGCTAATGTATAATCACCAAGAAGCGGCGGAACGACAATAGCTTCTCTAGCATATTTGTTTACGATTCACAGCCAAATGAAGTCCGGCTATCTACGAAAGGAAATTGAAAATTATGTAATTATTAGTAAAATTGGTATTTGTTTTCAATAAATCCCCGTTCGCACGTTGTTCGTACTTCTGAGAGTTGCATGACCTACCGTAAGGTGATCTGAATTGTGGCGCTCAAAGATACTGAATTTATGCAACTTCAAAGCACGGGATTGGGAACAGTGCCAAAAGTGCAACAAAGTTAAGTCTTGGGGCAGCGGTAGAAGTTCAGCACAGAAAGATGGCTTTTTGTGCATGGACTAAAACCGAGAAGTATCGTGACCACTTTGAACCAGGTAATTTATTGTTTGCAAAAGTATTATTCAGTTATATAATTTGAAGTTGATCTAATATTAGGGAACCCATTGATCAAGTTCTGGACTTGACTGGAGGTATTTGGTGGCTTCAGCAGATTGCTGAAGTTATAAATAAGTTGCCAGGAATCCGTGTTGAAACTGCAAATGTTGACTGGGTTAGTATGAGTATATGAGAACTTGAAGAATGCTTATGGTTTGATTATTGCTGGAGATGTAAACATTTACCAACATGCCTCTGCAATACCTTAGACAACTCATGTGACATGTCTGCGGTCTCACTAATTGCCGAACAAACCGAACAAAACCGAGAAAAGCCGAACAAAACAACAAAACCCAAACAAGGACAGGTTTTGCTCAAATGCATACTTCTATATATATATATATGATTGCATTATTTGAACTATTTTCTTTAAAATGTGTGATTTCCATGTAATATGATCAAAGAGAACTTACGTTTTTATCCTCTGCAAAAATACCGAACACAGCTACGATTCGTCCAGCCCGCCGTCTATGATCACTGGTGGTATGGATCAAACTACACTCTTAAGTTTCTTACTGTTGTGTTAAATTACATGAAAATCACACATTTTAAAGAAAAGAGTTTAAATAATTCAACTATATGGAGTCTATTACACTAATAACACAACAGTAAGAAACTTAAAAGAGTAGTTTGATCCATACCACCAGTGATCATAGACGGCGGTCTGGACGAATCGTAGCTGGGGTCGGTAAAATTGCAGAGGATAAAAACGTAAGTTCTCTTTGATCATATTACACGGAAATCACACATTTTAAAGAAAATAGTTCAAATAATGCAACCATATATATATAGAAGTGTGCATTTGAGAGAAACCCGTCCTTGTATGGGTTTTGTTGTTTTGTTCGGCTTTTCTCGGTTTGTTCGGCAATTAGTGAGACCCCATGTCTGTACTGTGATAGTCTCCATTCCCCTAAGAAATAGAATTATTGTTGAATTTTCATACAGTGTGGATAGTGACAAAATTTAAGGTGGATGATATGATGCCAATGATTCCTGTATCCATTAACATTGCAGACCCGTGTTTCTGAAAGCCATCTTCCACCACCATATTTTGTTTTCCCACAAGCTCTTTATATGTCTAGTTTTTATTATGAAATATTGTTATTTATAAAAAGCTGCCATTGATCAATCCTCTGCATCAGTTCTTTCATGCAGATCTATACCTCCCCCCCAAGGAAACTGGTTTAGCATGTAATTCACCCAGGAAAGAGATTGTGTTGCTCCTTTAAAAGAGTGAATGTAAGATAGTCACAGTGTAGTATATTGTGCTATATTAGGGGTCACCACACTATGGCCTGCAGGCCAGATCCAGCCCACAAGGTTCATCCAGTCTGCCGCTCCACTGTACATATGAAGCAGAAAATAATTATATTAATTATTTTTCTAAAACTTTTTGGTAAATAAACATGTTGTCTTTATTTTCTTATCTATACATATATATATATATATATATATATATATATATATATATATATATATATATATATATATATATATATATATATATTTTTTTCTTATTGGTAAATATACCAGTATGTTGATTGTCTTTATCTTTTCTATATTCACTGTAATGTATTGAACAAAATGGTTATGTGGCTCACACTCATCATTCTCTTAGTTATCTGGCCTGCTGTGGAAAAAGTTTGGTGACCCTTGTGCTATATATATTCTGTTTAGTATTGTTATCTAAGGTAATTGGTGGCAGTTGCTGAGCCTGTACAATTCTTACTTCATAAGAGGGTGATTTCTCTACTGTGTGCAAGGGCGCAGCATTGCCCATAGATTGGTGTATATGTCAGCTCTGAGCTCACATTGGGGAGGGCAATAAGTACTAATCATAATCCAAGACCATGGTTAATCACTACACCATCCCACAATCTCTCTTTCCATACAGTAACACAAAATCTTTTCATTGAGTGACTTATGGGGTGAACGGGCCCTGACCATTTTCCTTGGAGATGCTGATCTTGCAAGAAAGAACCTGATCAATGGATTGATTGATTGCTTGAATAGATACCACACAATGACAAGTATAAGGATTTCTCAAAACAAGTTTCAAACTTTCAATTCCAGAAATCTAGAAAAAAATGTAGTAAAGGAAGGTAGATACTGAAGCAACCTCACCTTTTTCCAGTTATAGATAAAGCCATCAAGAAACTAAAAAACTTTCATGCAGAAGGCTTGGATAAGATATCAAACTACCACCTGAATCATCTTGCCCAGTACCTGCAAAAGCCGCACAGAATGTGCAACCTTTCTTGATCACATAGTTATAATCCTGTATTTTATTTTAATAGATTTATTACACTCAAGGAGCATCAAACCTAATACAAAATGTAGCTATTTACAGAGTACCAGTGACACACATAGAGTGGTGGACACTTGGAACAAACTGGACAATGAAATAGTGTGCGCAAAAACCATTCATGAGTTAAAGAGCAAACTAGACACTGCGAGGTACAAAAGCGGGACACCACGAACGTAGCTCCCCTTCCCACAAAATACAACTAGGTAAATACACAAGACACACCCGAACCAGACACTGATGGAATTGATTATATACAGTTGAAAACATACCAAAGTGCAGATGGTACAAAAGAATTGCATCCAATTAACCACCTTCAGGCAAATATTCACAAACATCAAGAGCTAATATTATCGATGAGGTATCAAAGGGGTTTCCATGGGACATTCAGGACAATAGTTAAGCCAGCTGTTGGCATAAGGGGCATCATGCAGTCTGCACAATTACCTTAGTACGTCTCTGGTCTCACCCATCAGTCCAACTGTACAATTGCTAGGTATAAGGTGGATACTCACCACATTGTGCCATTTCACCATAAATCCACTGCATCTATGTGTATGTGGAAGAGGAAGAAAGCTGTCATAGTGTTGGATGTACACACAGTCTTTTAGCATTGCTACAGTGGCGAGTAGGGAGGTAGGCAGCTTGTCATACTATCTGCTTGTAAGAGGATGGGAGGGCAATAATAGTAGTAGCAGCTGATGGATCTATACTACAGGCAGTCCTCATTATTGTGATATCCCAGGTTGTAATATCCTAGTAACCTGGAAATGAGTACATATGATATCCTGAAACCAAACGATCTGCCAGAGTACTCAATATCCTACTGATTTATCTCTTATATTAATAAGACATCTAAATTGTTGGAAAGGTTGAACTTAGAATGATAAAATAATACACATATTCTTCCCCCTTACAAAGGAGAGAGCCAGCCTAGGCATGCACCCATCTTCACTCATCCCACTCCCATCTGTTACCCATTTTGTTTCCCTTTCATCTTAGTTTCTCCTGCCCACTGCCTAAGTCAGAAGCAATGCAGTAAGGCACAGCACATCCACAGCAAGGCCAGCTGGTTCATTTACATGACAGCTCATCCCCCTTCTCCAAAAATATAAAAGACGAAAAGTACCCTCAGGCCATGTCACATATCTACCTCACCAAATCAACATGGCTCCAAAGAAGGCTGTTTCACTAGCATACTGTTCACAAACCATACCCAACAAATACTAGATGGCTTTAGCAAGTGGCACCTGACAGAACAGTAATGATGGCAGTTGAAATAAGACCCTAGATGCCTATTGCCAAAATATATTCAAAATTATGTCTGAAACCTGACTTACAAATTGTCCTAGAACACTGTTTTACATAATACCCCCAAAGATATATGAATATGTATTGGTTCCAGGTGTATACCTGTGTAGGCGATGTGATAGTGAGCTGTTTTCAAGTAATGAGAAGTACCAACACTCTTCACCATGGCCTGCATTTATGAACACAATTAACAACAGTTCTGTGCATAAGTTCAAACAAAGCACTAATGCATACAAGGTAAAATGATTGTGTGAGATGTGCCCATTATGCATTGCTTTAAGTGTTGTAAAAATGTATATAATTTTGTTTTGAATTAATGAGTGATGTTTAATCTAACTAATATGCATTCATATCACTGTAGCAAAAATACAAATCAGTAAATATTCAGTACACAATTTCACAATAAAAGCCATGACAGGAATTAGATCATATTGAAAAGACTATAGTGGAAAAAGCCATTGCAATAGAATTGAAAACTTCCTGTAATAAATTTTGTTCTTTTCTAGTTGATTATATATAATTATTACTTGTCTATAACATCTTTAAAGATGAAAAATCTGTAGCACATCCATAACACATATGACAAGTTTTGTGTTGAGTTGGTCATAATTTTCTTAGATAATTGAAAGTAGCTTTACTGAAGGAGACATGTTGGAGGATCATGATATAATATGTAACATAAAAAATGACAGATTTTGAGTCATAAGATTACATATTTGCACATCAAAATTAAGAAAATTTGGAAATTGAATTTTTAATCCCATTATTATAGAATTGATTATTGTGAAGGGGTTGTACTAGGATATATACAAGACTTTTTTTCTAACATCAGTAAAAGCATTACTAAGTTCAAGTAATTGTGGATAGAGATAGATCCTCTAAATATATTTAACTTCATTCATGATGTAGTTCATGCTTGATGAAGTTACTGGTGTTGAATTTTCTACATAAAGTTCCTAACCAGGAAATGTAGTAGTTATTATGGCAGGTTTATTTAATGGTTTGAATTAATTTCCCTTGGGTAGATCATATTTCTAAGGAAGTGATATATAGTTTAAGTTTATTTATTTGTTTATGTATTAATTTGTTTATATATTTTTTGGTGGTAAGGGTAGGAGAATATACAACTTTTAGAAACTATTGCTTATAATAATAGTTGTTTATGGTTAGGGGAGACTGTTTAGATGTTCAATGTTGGTTCCAGATGTATGTGTTCTGACAAAATACTAAAACTGCTGTTAAGATGGGATGGAGTGATGGGGCTAGGCATCCTGTTGTCTGTAATCCTAAAGGGACAAATGTGAGTGTAGCAGTTTTAGAAGGATCAATTTGTTGAGTGTAGTTGGGAAGGCATATGGGAGGGTCTTAATTGAGAAACAGGAAGTAATTGGTGAGGAACAGTGTGGGTTTAGGAAAGTTAAAGGTTCCATGGATCTTATTTTTGTGGTAAGGAAGATATATGAGAAAGCTTTAGGAAAAGTTAAGGATTTTTGGGGGCCTTTATGGATCTGGAACAGGCTTATGACAGGATAGACAGGAAGGCACTGTGGGAGGTTTTGCAGATATATGGGATTGGGGGGAAGCTGTTAAGGACAATCAAGAGTTTTTACGAGAGTAGTAGAGCCAATGTTAGAATTGTAAAGGGAGAGTGACTAGGCTGAAGTAAAGGTGGGACTGTGATAGGGATGTGTCATGTCACCATGGTTGTTCAATAAGTACATGGATGGGGTGGTGCAAAGTAAATGCAAGGGTAATAGGCAGGGGACTGGATATGGTGAAAGAAAATGGAGAAAAATGGGAGGCGAGCCAGTTGTTGTTTGTTGATGACACTGTGCTTGTGGTAGGGTCAAAGCAAGGATTAAAGGAGTTAGTGACGGAGTTTCACAGGTATGCTATAGGAGAAAGTGGAAGGTAAATGCAGGTAAAAGTAAGGTGATGAGATATCCTAGGGGAGAGGATGGCAGCAAGTAAGTCTTAAGGAGAGGCTGGAGGAAGTGGATAGCTTTAGGTATTTGGGGTTGTATGTGCCAGGAAAGGGAGGAGTGGAGGTGGAAGTAAATTGTAGACTGAGAGAAGCAAGTAAATGCCTTGAGTGATTAAAAAATGTCATGAGAAACAGGCAATTGGGAATGGATGCAAAGAGGATATTATATGAAGGGGTGGTTGTGCTGATGGCACTGTATGAGGCAGAGACCTGAAATTTAAGAGAGGTAGAGAGGAAAAGTTCAATTGTATCTGAGATGAAATGTCTAAGAAATATGGTAAAGGTTACAAGATTGAATAGAGTGAGAAACAAGGAGGTGAGGAGGAGAGCTGGGGTGGAAATGGATATGAGTTGGTACTTTGCCTTTGACTTGGTTACCTCCCTTGTAAAAGGAAAAAGCCCTTGGTATATAGATAGACAAAAAACGTAAGTCTTAAAGTTTCTAACTTAATATATCTTGTAAATCTGTCTAAAAAAATAAGTCCTGAAGAAATTAAGTTGAAATGAGTTTTGTGAGATACAAGCTGTGTAGAATTGGCATACATTATAACTGAAATTCATTTTTTTTTTTTTTTCTCAATTCCAAGGAGCTAATATACTGTTATTTCTCAATTCCAAGGAGCTAATATACTGTTATTTCTCAATTCCAAGGAGCTAATATACTATAAAAGGAAGACATATTGAAATGGCAAAAGATACATAACTTTGAATTGTAATGCTGGGATTTCTATTTCTATATTAGGTATATTTGTTAGATTCATGTAACATATCCAGAATCACTTTGATTGTAGTTCGAATTAGACATATGCCTTGAGGTGTATTTCCCACTCCCTTTCATCCTGTTTGCCCACATGACTTTTCTCCTTAGTAACAAGACCACCTTGTCCACCCCTACCACACCCTCCAGGTTTTAGTGGGAAAGGAAAGCATGTCCCAGGCTTTGGTTATCAGCTTGTCCTAGTCCATGGAGATGGAACTAAGGATTGGTTTATTGACAAAAATTCTGCATTTCAAGAAGAGGAAATTGGAGCATGGGGTAATCCCATAACACTGGAAATATAGGTAATTAGAAACACCCGACATGAGTAACTCATTTAGGATGGGTGGTTGCATGCAAGGTGTTAGGTAGGCAAAGTCATTGTCAAGGATGAGTTATAGGATGGCAATTGGGTAGAGCTTGGCATTACTCAGGGAAGTGGGAGTCATATTAAGGTGGGACTTTGTTCATACAGGTCAGTTCTTTCTTTGTGCTCCTCGCCCAGAGGAAAAGTACAGTATGTGGATAATGGAATACTAGTAATTTTGGTGGGGAACTGGTGAATTTAGTTATATTTACAAATGTATTCAATTTGATATTAAGGCAGGACTCCATTCATACAGATACAAGTATGCCAAGCATCCTCACAGCATAATACACAATAAGTTAACAAAAAGAGTTAGATGTAGTATTAGTATGGTGTGGCCTCTGTCATTTGCTGTACGATAAGGATTTAAGAATCCAGTGTTGATTATTACATGTTTAAGTAGATCCTATGTCAGTATAGAGTTTTTTCTTTATGAACAGCTGGCAGACACTATTATGAAAGCAACCCAATCTCAGCATTAGATGATGTGAATCTATCATAAGTGTGTTATTTGGTTTGTTGGTTGCAATACTAATTACTACACGGCTTCCAGGACTGTATGCATGTGCTGAGTGTGGCTTTGAATTGTTTTCAAGTAAATCTAAATATGATCATCACACACCCTGGCCAGCCTTCACTGAGACTATTCACAAGAACTCTGTCTCCAAGAAAGCTGAAGAGGATTCACCCACTGCCTTAAAGGTTTAACCATTTTCTTTGTTTTGTTTTTTCAAGAATGTAATAACAGTAGTATTATTTATTGGTTTCTTGGTGTCAATTTTTTTCTTGTCATCAGATATGGTGAGAATTTTATATATTGATATCACAAGATAACTTATGCACACATGTTTTGTCTAGTTTCAATTAGAAAGTGATACCAGTTTGATTATTCTTTCATTCTAAGTTTTCTAAAATATAGAATTAGGTTAGGACAGGTAAGTCATTTGCTAATTATAATTGAACTTGAACCTGATTTTTCTTTGGGATTCCAGATATTGATTATTTCCTTTGATTTTTTGAGAAATAAGAGCTAGGCTCACTGCTAATCATTGTAATTCATTTTGCTGCAAAAGTAGGGCTGATCCCCATCATATGTGGTAGATATATTATTAAAGTACAGTACCATGTATAGCCAAGAGTTGCATGAAATGAGTGTACATTTACACAAACACAAAAGATAAAGTATGATTGGTACATGAGAACAGTAGAAAAGGATAAAATGTCAGGGTGGAGGGCAGTAACTAGCAGTCTCACAAGGGTTGATATGCTCATAATGTTCCTGATCTATGTAAACGACATGATAGAAGGTACAGCAAACTACTTTAAAATGTTTGCAGATAATACATTTCATGAAAAGAATAAAAGGTGAGGAAAAGAGGAAATTATTATGAAAACATTTAGACAGTGTATATAGTGGTCCTCATTTCCAGATGTAAGTAATATTCTTCACAGATGTTAACAATCTGTGAGTATCTGCTGCCCACTTTAAAACACTCATGGACCCACTGTTATCTTATATAACTAGAGAAAAATATTATATCCATTTATTTATATGTTAATTGAAAAAATATTGTAACATAATAAGTTAGAATATATATATATATATACTATACTATATTTGCTGGTATAGAAGATGCACCCTATTTTATAAAGAAATTTTGTGAGAATGAAAAATATATTTTTTTAAGAAAATGTTTCATCATGAATTTATTGAAGGTGAGAGAAGTTCTTTTAGAGGAAAATGAATGATTTTGTGTATTGCCATGTTAGTGGCAGAAGCAATGGAGATATTTTCAGGTTATTGGCAATACCAACATTGATACTGATCAAGTTCATTTTGTTTTCAAATTAAATGTGATACTTTCTTATGAAATAAGCTGGCATAGTTGCCATCTTAGGGGCCATCATGAAAGTCAAGCTGGAAAGTGTAAATTCATGGTAAATGTGTGAGATGTGGATACGATAGTTGTTACTGTGGGAGGGAAGCAGAGCAGTGATGACACATAATCATCTGTGGGTTGGTACAGGATAGATGAACAGGGAGGATATCTGGACAAGGAAAATATTTTGAGTACAGTAAGTCCTCGTTATACGGTACATATGTGTTCCTGAAAACCTTACCGCAAATTGAAATTACCGTATACCGAACCCATTATAGCATGTAATAATAGGATATGGCAGATGTACCTTCTCCCTGCTCTTTCCTCTTCAAAACACGAGCGAATACCGTATCTGTGAATTTTTCTTACCGTAAATAGAATAAAGGGTAGTAATTACCAAATACTGTAACTGTGAATTTGCCGGATAAAGAATTACTGTATAAGGAGGAATCACTGTACCTAAACCTTTCACAGTACAAATTTACAATTATACCTGTGAGTATTCAAATCCATAAGTGCTAAATGATGACTGTATGCCTGAAACCAAGTGTGGAAAATAAATTTCAGAGGCAAAGATGATAAACTTTTAAAAATTGGTAAAAGCTCAAAAAGATCATCAATGAATTACATAATTAGAAGTGAAGAAGGATAAGGGAGGGTTGGTCATGGATAACTTGTCACCTAACAAGCATATCAGCAAGATTGTGGGCAAGATACAGGTTATTGATCAGCATACATGTGGTAAAAAAAAATATATATATATATACAGGTAGTCGTCGACTTACAACCTATGCGACTTACGACTGATCGACTTTACGACCACGAGATGGTGCAATAATGTCCAACATTTTAGAATTGCAATGTTATGCCTGGCAGTGCAGTACATTACTCAGCACGCTGCGAGACGCGAGTACGAAAGTTTTGGCAGGCTGCCGGCAGCATCCCAGCCAGCTAAATATTCTTTCATTTTGTTTGTTTGAAGTAAAATGTTTCCTAATTTTGCATTGCATTTTGTATTTTTGTATGTTTTGCAATTAATAAAATATAACAAACTTTTTATGCCTAGGCTAGTTTGTTGTCGATAACAATATGTTCGGTACAGTACTTAAACGAAAAGAATGTGTTTTGTTGAAATAAAAAAAAATCCTAATTTTGCCTTACATTTTGTATTTTTATGTTTTGCAATTAATAAAATGTAACAGTATTTTTTTATGCCTAGTCTGTTGTCGATGACAAAATGTTCGGCACAGCATTTTGTATTTCTATGTTTTGCGATTAATAAAATGTAACAGTAAACTTTGTTTATGCCTAGTCTGTTGTCGATAACAATATTTTCGGTACAGTACGTAAACGAAAAGAATGTGTTTCGAAATATTTTTTTCCTAATTTTGCTTTACAATGATTTTAATGTAACCAACAAAAAAGGATTTGTAGGTCAAAGATGACAGGACTTTATTCAGTATGCGTAGGCCTAGGCTACGTTTCCTAATGAAAATGATAAAAAGTTAATGAATATTAAACAACGTAGCTCAAAGATAATAAGATTTTATTCAGTATGCATACGTTTCCTAAAGAAAGTCTGATGGTAAAATAATACAAAGGTTAACAAATGCAGTATTAAATATCATAGGTCAAAGATGATAGGATTTTATTCAATATGCTTAGGCCTAGGCTACGTTTCCCAAAGAAAATCAGATGAAATTATAAAAAGGTTAAAAATACTATACAACATAGTTCAAAGATGCTAAGATTATTTCAGTATGCTAAATATACAATATATATATATATATATATATATATATATATATATTATATAAAGGGTAATATATACTGTATATATATATATAGACCGACTTGCGTCCAGATCGACTTACGACCTGTCTGTCGGAACCGAACTCGGTCGTAAGTCGACGACTACCTGTGTATATATATATATATATATATATATATATATATATATATATATATATATATATATATATATATATATATATATATATATATATATATATGTATATATATATGTAATCTGCCCTAGGCTGGAATAAGCAGTGATAATATGGCCTCCACACAAAATGAGTTGCAATAGGATTAAGGTAATACAAGGAGCAGCATTGAAATTGGTTCACAGCTTTACAGAGAAACATTATAAAGAGATACTAATATCACTGGACCTGTAACCATAAAAAAAGAGAGAAAAAGGCAACATAATCACAGTGGTCAGGTCATTGAATGGGTGATACTTCACTAATGCAATATTTGAATTGAATTGAAATTGAATTGAATTGAATTTAATTTTATTTGGATACAATCATACATACAGTAAGTACAATACATATAAGACTCAATATTATACATAGTACATATAATTGTACATCCGAGGATGGCACAGAAAGTCAAGAGACTTATTTCCACTGTGGTCCTCATATAAAAACTAGGAAAAGATTGTCATAGTAAAAGCTAGGTTATAAGAAGTGTAAATTAGGATTATAAGAAGTGTAAATTAAACATATAAACTATTTTCTTCAGAAAGAACAGTGTCTAAAAGATAACATTTAACTGATTTTTTTAAAACTGCTTTTAGATACAATTGATTGAATGTTGGTCGGTAAGGAGTTCCAAGCAATAGCACCAGTGTATTTGAACGTACTTTTCCCTAACGAACTATTAAACCTAGGTACAATAACAGATGACCTACTAGAACGAGTTCTCAGGGAACGAGCATTTCTAACAAGTGTAAAGGTATCTGACAAATAACTGGGACAAGAGTCGTTTACAATTTGGTGAACATGATTAAGCTTTAACTGAACAACACGTTTCTCAACAGGTAACCAATTTAACAGTTTAAAATGCGTATAATCTAGATGAGTACGCGGATGGAGTTTCAAAACAGTCCTGATTAGTTTGTTTTGACATATTTGAAGATTACTCTTAGATTTTTTAGATAGGTTGCTATACCAGGAAGAACAAGCATAGTCAATATGACACTGTACCAGGGCCGAAGATAGTAACTTCATTGTCTCTACATCTAGGTATTTTTGTATTCTTGCCAAAAATTTTGTTCTGGAGCTGACTCTTTTAATTATTTTTTGTGCCATAACTTCTCCTGACACTTTTTGATCAATTTCTGTTCCAAGATATTTAACAACAGACTTAGGTTGAATACTAGTATCATTACATTGGATGTGTAAGTTGGGAGCATTTTTGAGTTTTTGATTAGAGCCAAAGAGAATGGTTTCTGTTTTACCTAGATGTAGAGACAATTTGTTATCCATCAACCACTTGCTGACATTCAATAACTCTTCACTGAGTAACATCTCAATCCTATTTACATCTTTGCCAGAAACTAGTAAGGCTGAATCATCGGCATACAACAGCAGTTTACAGTTCACAGCAGCTTTCATGTCATTCACATACAAAAGAAACAACAGCGGACCTAAAATGCTACCCTGTGGGACACCACAGGTTATTTGTGCTGTTTTTGATGTTGTACCATTTACATTCACAATCTGTTCTCGACCTGTTAGATAAGACCTCATCCAATTAATAACATCTGATTTGAAACCTAACGCTTTTAATTTGAATAATAGAATATCATGATTTACAGTATCAAAAGCTTTCTGGAGATCTAGCATAACCATTCCACAGTAATTACCTCTATCAATTTCACCTTTGATATAATCTGTCAAATTAATCAAACATGTATCAGTAGAATATGATTTTCTAAAGCCTGATTGTAAATCATAGAACAAGTTATTACTTTGAATGTATTCATAAACCTGGTTATAAACAACTCTTTCCAAGACCTTCGATATAATACCGAGCACTGAGACAGGTCTATAGTTACCGGATTCTGTTTTGCTACCCTTCTTGTACAAAGGAATAACTTTTGCTAATTTAAAATCTTTGGGAACTTTGCCCTGTTGAATCGAAATATTGATTATGTGAGTGATACAGGGAGCAATCTGCTCAGCTGAGTCATTCACAAATCTGGCTGGAATATTATCTAGTCCGGTAGCCTTAGACCTGTTAACAGTCTTCAACATTTTATACACATCTACCTTAGCAACCGTAGACAGAGCAAAGGTGTCATGGGTTACACCCTGATTCCAATAATAATTATTAATGTGTTCTTGGCCAAAAAGACCTGAAGGTACTGGTAAATTTGCTGATTATCATACTGCTGTAGGATTAGGATAAACTAACATTTTTTCTCTGTACGGTTATATCACATTTTATATGCATGTACCCAGTAATATATGTCAGTGATATTATTTACGATTCTAAATTCCCTTTGAATAGTAAATGTCAATTTTGGAAAAGTTAGTGGTATGTCCAGATGAACTTAAATGTGCACTTCAGTGATATTAATTATATATTCTTGGTACAGATATTATGTGGCAAATGTGGCAATGGCTTAGGTCATGAGTTCCTTAAGGATGGACCAGATGCGAAGATGTCACGCTTCTGAATATTCTCACACTCCCTCAAGTTTATTCCTAAACAAGGTGAGGATGTTCTGAGTAGTTATTTGTTTTATCTCAGTTGAGGTATCATGTTCATTAACAAACAACTCTTTAGACAAAACAGTTCCAATTATACTGTAAACAAGTATTAGAATATAAAGCATCTTACTTGCTGGATGTTAGCCTTGGTTATTTGTCACATAACTCCATAGACCATATGATGCCGTATTCACAAGTTGTAGAATTGAGTTGTTTTAATGAGTAATATCTCGAAAGTAGGCAGTTCTTAATAATTGCATTAGGTCACTGCTCTCAGGTATTTGAAAAAAAGGGTAATGAGATTCACAAAGGGTGATGGAGTTAGAAATGATTGTAGAAGATGAGAAGTTGGAAAAAGTGGAGAGATAGTATTTGGACTCACATGTAGTAGGAAATAGGGGAGTGAGCTTTGAAATACTTACCTCAGTGTTGCTTCAACAAGATTGTAATTCAAAATTTCCTTACAGGGGGAGTTGTGCAGGACAAAGATGAGAAGGCCTCTTCATGAGGTCCATCTGCTGGGTGTGACCGTGGAATAAAAAACCAGAACACTCAGCAAGATTGTAGTCTCATCTAAATCCTGACCTTGTTGCCTTCAACTGTTTTAGTTATACTGTCATATTTGATGATAGCATCAAATTTTGCACAATATGACTAATATAGGTTTAATAGTTTCTTAATAGTAAATGACAGATGAAGTATGGAAATTAGTTGTACAGTTTTGATGTAAAGTAAAAAATGGTGGTCTTGTTTAGATTGCAAGTGTTTACATATGTGGATATTTTTCCCACTCTTCATCTGAAGTTGAAGCTATGGAGATTAGATTTTTGTTGTTAAATGAAAGGACAACACAATGTGACCTATGCCAGGTCTTCAGAAATTATCTATGTAGCACAGACAGATACTTTGTGCAAGATTACAAAACTTTTTTTTATCTGATTTTATTTAGATTGATATTGTAATTAGTCAATCTATTGCCCCGTTTCTTTTTTTGTAGATGGATATAATAAACTGATACACAAAATAGGTCATGCGAAGAATAGCTAATTGGAAAAGTGGACAGAATTTATGAAGCTGCAGAGTAAAGCTTGAAAATAGACCTCACCAGTGGATGCTGTTCAAATGTTCCTTTTTCAATTAGTTGATGTCAGTATGCCTATATATTAAGATGTGGCATGGTGCATATTATGATGTTTTGTTTGTCAATGCTTCCTTAACCCATTCAACTCCGATGATAAGATGTCTTGTCATTTGGTCAAATAAAACAAAAAATCATAAAACACCAAAATGTTTGATCAAACACCAGAAAAATATGACGTTAGTCCTCGCTTCGCTCGCAGCGAAGCGAGGACTGACGTCATATTTTTCTGGTGTTTGATCAAACATTTTGGTGTTTTATGATTTTTTGTTTTATTTGACCAAATGACAAGACATCTTGTCATCGGAGTTGAATGGGTTAAAGTTCTATTTTTTACCTCTTCAGGACAATGATAACCTTCAACTAATTAAATCTTTCGATATTAACCACAATAAGATCAGCAAAGGGCATCAATTTAGTGAAAGGATTAGTCAAGACAGTCTCATCCTATAAAGTTTGCCATCAGGAGACAAAATACCTTTTCCCATATGTAAAAATACACCATTTTCTAAGTTTACAGATTCAGTTTTCCTCATGTAAGCACAGTACAAAACCTCATTGACCTCATCATATAAATACTCTGACTAAACTCAAGCATTCAGTAACCTCCCAAATGCTTAGACCATGGTCTTGGTCCAAGAGAGAGTCTTAGCAGTTTTATCACCCAGTGCAGTAACTTAAAGGCTGCAGTCAGGATCTCCAGTGATTTTGCAAGAAGTGCAACGTCATCAGCAAGTTTAACCCATTCAACTCCGATGACAAGATGTCTTGTCATTTGGTCAAATAAAACAAAAAATCATAATAAAACAACAAAATGTTTGATGATCAAACAGCACCAGAAAAATATGACGTCATCAGTCCTCCTCGAGGAGGACTGATGACGTCATATTTTTCTGGTGCTGTTTGATCATCAAACATTTTGTTGTTTTATTATGATTTTTTGTTTTATTTGACCAAATGACAAGACATCTTGTCATCGGAGTTGAATGGGTTAAGATTAGTGACCTTGATGTTACCAATCGATGTTCCACAAAAATGATATGGATGGGTTTGGCTGTAGCTTATTTTTATATGATATAGTGTACCAATAGCAAGTCCAGATTACCAAGTCAAACAAATGAATCAAAGTTGGTGGTGACCAGAGTAATAAGTTGTGAGGGTTATGTTTGGATTGCCAAAATGAACTAGATTTCTTTCACCAAATGGGATATGATTATGATTGAAACACACAGATTAATACAATTATTGTATGCACAGAGCTGTAGAGTTAGATTTATATTCTTAATCAGCTCCAGAACATTATGTAAACTTGACATCATGTCTTCTATGTGTCCAAAATGTCCTTATGTACTTGTTACTTATGATGTATGTTGCACTTTACAGGTTAATCCACTCAGTATAGTGATGCCTTTTACTTACTTTACTTTATCCGTCCTCTTGTACCGTCTTGGACGTCGAGGGGAGAAAGAGTTTTCTGTCTCTGGCAAGATGGACGGCTTGGATGGGTGGGATGTTGTGGGTCTTTAGAGTTTCTTTCACACCCTCAACCCAGGTCTTCCTTGGTCTTCCTCTTGCCTTGTAACCTGATATTTTCTTATTGTATGCTTTGCTGGCAAGTTGGTGAGGTGGCATGCATGTCAGATGTCCAAACCACCTGATTGTTTGTCTCTGAATACAATGGAGGACAGGTGTTGTTCCCATCATTTCTCTGATCGTGGTGTTTCTGATCATGTCCCGTCTGGTTTTGTTGACGGCTCTCCTCAGACATCGCATCTCACAGGTGGTTATTTTGCGTTCTAGACTTTTGGTCAGGGTCCATGTCTGGCACTGATATGTCAAGGTGGGGACAAAGATGGAGTTAATGAGTTTGGCTTTGGTTTCACTATGGATGTTGGGGATGTTTGAGGAGTGGGGCAAGCTGGTAGCTGATGCTGTTGGCCTTCTGTACTCTCGTCTCAATCTCTCTGTTGAGACGTCCGTCTTCAGTGAAAATACTCCCGAGGTACTTAAACTCACTGACTTGTTTCAGCGGAGTTCCGTCAATGCTGATTTTAAGGTTGCTAGGTGTTCTGCTAACCTTCATCGTCTCGGTTTTGCTGATGCTAATCTTCGTATCGAGTTTCTAGCACTGTGTGTTCAGGCTGTCTCTGCTCTTGAAGTTGATGCCCCTGTGCTGATATTAATTACTCTAATATTCTTTTAATGAAATCTGTAAAGAATGTCACTGTCCCATAGGGGTTAAAGACTGAGGTTGTAATTATGGACGAAATATCATTTAACATCTAGTCATTAGCTTCATACACATTGTCAAAAGGTTGTGTTTAGGTTGTTTTGTTGATAGTGTATCTGCCTTCAGTCTTTTCCCAGGGATTATGAAATCAGGGCTGTATAGATGTAAAAGTGGAATTCTAACATAACTGTTATGCAAACTATTGTTGTATTCCTTCCAAATGCAATGTTAGTAACCATAATAAATAGCAGCAACGTAGTGGCATGGCTCTGATAATGAAAGAATTCATTTAGCCAAAAACTGACAAAGAATGTGCAGTTCTGAAACAAAGGTGTTCATATTTTGGTATTTTATACAGAGATATGTGATAGGTAGCAAAGATTCTATACACTTAAAAAGGGTGATTTTATATCTGCTGAAATAGAAAAAAAAAAGTTGTAGAGCATTATGATTACTTTCTGTAGCTCTCATAGTAAATTAAAGCTAACTGCTTCTATTCAGGAATTTTTCTTCACATCCTCTTATGATTTATCTTCCAGATTCAAATCTCCCTCCAAAATTAATAGACTGCATTTCTTCATGGTGAAGAACTTGCCAAATGTGGACTTAATCAAATGACTATCCATAAGTAGAGCTTGAATCCAGAACTCAATACAACAAAGTCCAGTCCCTCACAATCCTTCCTAATGCTGCAGTCAAAAGGAAACCGCATGCAATCTTCAGCACCAGCATGGAAGTAGTCACTGCCCCTTGTGGTAATTATTATTGGGAATATTAGTGCTTACCTCTGTTCAGGAAACTTTTCCTTGAGGTGTTATTTTCTTTTGATTCAGGAGCCTATTATGAAACTTCAAACCACACCTATCATAACTTTAAATAAGATACAGTTAAACTCCCCTCCCCTTTATTTGTTAAATCTATGCTATAATTTTGGTTTGACAAATCGGGAAACTTTGAGAAATTACTTAAAGTGGATGTTAACCCATGACTTTTTGAGCTCTACTCGAACACGTAAGAGTCCCATCGAATACGGCTCACTATCGTTGGGTCAGAGTGGATTACCCTAAGCTCAGGACGAAGACGGGGCCCTTTTAAAACCTTCAAGGCAAGGGACCTTACGTCTTCTGTTTCAGAAGCCTTCTAGTTCTATCTAATTCAAGCCTACCAAAGTTTGAGAACCCAATCAATAAATTCTCAGACTTTGCCATGTATTTGTTAAACCATAATTTCCATACCCTTCCATACTAAAAGAATAGTATATGGCACAAAGATCCCATTCCCATACTGATACCAATTTTTGCCTAACCATTCAATTTCTTCAAATGGTAGATATAAGAAATTGCCAGCACATTGAGTATCCAACAAGCATATGTGTGAATTGCTTGGCCCCAACAAGTACCCCATGGCCAAACCCAAGTCAGATTCATGATAATTGAGACGGAAGTCGTATGTACAGAAGCATTATGATTCACCATTCCAGCACAAATTGATGCACCATTGACACGTAATTATTCACAATCAAGTTATTTAAAAAGGTTTCCCATTTCTTCTTTGTTACTTTTGTTGTATTCATGAAATCCTTCCATTCTAAAGAAAACTTCCTCAAGCCTATGAAATTTGTTTTCCCAAAGGTGTGGCCACCTTATCTGTGTGATTTTTTGTCTTAGTTCTGTATCTCCATGTACCAAATGAAATCAAATTATTATAGGATTACTTTTTCCTATGAGGCATATCTGCTTTAATAAGTTGATAATATCGGAGTCATTGGTAAGCAACAAGTCCTGTTGTTTTGGTGTGTCCTCTCATCTTACATGTTTCACATCTTTGATTCATTGGCCTACTGTGTTATTGCAATGGTTAACAAAATATTGACCCAGGAATTCTTATTACATGTTCCCACTTCTTCCCATTCACCTCTGTGCAATTACAGTCTCCCACCAGGATTATATTGCCACTTTCTTCAATCATTTTCTTTGGCATAAAGGACATGCCTGAAAACATTTCTTGATATGTTTCATTGCATGCCCTCATCTTGCGAAAGGAGTATGCTGGTAACCATAGCATGACATACAGTACTAATAAAAATGTGCACTTTTTCAGTTGTTGAAAAAATTGTAAACAAGAATTTGCACCTAAATTTCTTCTTTCCAGAGAAGTATCAGGATATGTAAATAACTGTCCCTGTTTGAGGTACATGATCTATATACCAAAGTCTTTTTGCCCCTTGGAAGGGAGGTTGCCAGGTCAAAATGTAAGTACCCACTCCCACCCATTTCACTCCCACCTATTTCACTCTCATCCACTGCCCTTTCCTCTCATCTTAGCTCCCCGTGGATGACGGGTCATTCCTGTATCCCACCTACTGCCCTGAAACAATACCTCTTAATCAGCAACCAACCTACTCTCTGTCCCCTCATGCAGTAAAAGAGAAGACTGTGAGAAATCCCTTCAGGCTACGTCAAAATATCATACATAACCACTCCCTACCCTCCACATCCCCCACTCCCTTCCTTGCATCACAGTATCATCCATACACAGCCACTCTCCACTCACCCCTATCTCTTGCCGTCTCCCTTCCTTGTTCAATGCTCCTCTTACCCCATCCATCCATCTCATCCTTGATCGTCCCCTCAAGTTTATTCCTTACACACCTCTTTTGCTAATCATTCTTCACTCATTCTTTCTGTGTGTCCAAACCATCCCAATAGTCTTTCATCATGCCTATCTGCAATCTTTTCCACCCCAGCTCTCCTTACTACCTTGTTTCTCACTCTATCTAATCATGTAACCTCTACAATGCTTCCCAGACATTTCATCTCAAACACATTTAACTTTTCCTCTTTGCCTCTTTTAAATTCCAGGTCTCTGCTTTATACAGTGCTGTTAGCACTATCACCTCTTAATATAGGCTCCCCTTTGCATCCATTCCCATGTGCCTATTTCTCATGACATTTTTAAAATCCCCCAAGGCATTTACTTGCTTCTCTCAGTATACAATCTACCTCCGCACTCCTTTTCCTGCTACATGTAACCCCAAATACCTAAAGCTATCCACTTCCTCTAGCCATTCACTTTTAAGACTTACTTTCAACTCACTGCCATCCTCTCCCCTTATGCATCTCATGTGGAGTGTATTTAGGGATGGAATGGATGGGGATGATTTTATGCCTTTTCCTTTTTGGCTACCTCCCTTGTAAGGGGGAAAAAGCCTTGGTATATGTATGTATGTATGTATGTACCTTCAACTTTCTCCAATTGCATACTCTGCCAAACTCCTTTAATCCCTCCTTTGACCCTGCCACAAGTGCAGAGTCTTCAGCATCCAGCTACTGGTTCACCTCCCACTTTTCTCCATTTTCTTTAACCATATCCAGTCCCCTGCCTATTACCCTCACCTTTACTTCCACCCCATCCATGTACATTGAAGAACCATGGTGATATAACGCATCCCTGTCACAGTCCCACCTTTACCTCAGACCACGTGTTCTCTCCATTTCTAATTTTAGCACAGGCTCTCCTACTCTTGTAAAAACTCTTGATTGCCTTTAACAGTTTTCCCCCCAATCCCATATATCTGCAAAACCTCCTATAGTGCCTTTCTGTCTACCTTGTCATAAGCCTTTTCCAAATCCATAAAGGACTAAAAAACATCCTTAACTTTTGCTAAAGCTTTCTCATATAAATGCCATACTACAAAAATCTGATCTGAACAACCCCTACCTTTCCTAAACCTACACTGCTCCTCTCTAATTACTCTTTCCCTTCCTATCCTAATCCTCTCAATTAAAACTCTCCCATATACCTTCCCAACTACACTCAACAAACTGATCCCTCTGAAACTACTACACTCACATTTTTCCCCTTTTCCCTTGTAAACCAGAACTATACAGGCACTCCTCCAGTCCTCTGGCACTCCACTCTCCCGTAGATATACATTAAACAATCTCAGTAGCAGTCCACTATTACTGTACCTCCCTTCTTCAGGCACTCCACATGACTTCCATCTGATCCAAGTGCTTTACTTGTTCTTATCATTTTCAAAACTACTTGCACCTCATCTTTTCCTATTTCTCCTTCATTTTCCTCTTCCATCACTGTCATTTTCTTAACACCTCCCACTGCTACCACCAATCCATCTCTATCCTCCTGCACATTCAACAACTCTCTTAAATACTATGCCCATCTTCCTCTTATAGACCATGGTCCAAAATCTGTGCAATGACTTTCTGTAGCAATTCCCACAAGACAACTTTAAGTTCTTATGGGCACTTACTTTGGACCATAGTGATGCTGAAATGTCAATGTTCCCACATTTTCATTTGCATGCTAATTAGCCACAGCTAAATGAATATACACATGGAGGTGTTAGTTCATATAGTAGCTTGTGTATCTTCAGCTTTTCTTCAATGATAAAACAGATCTGACAACTCTGAATGTATTTCATTCCTACAAGGTGAGGTAATGTATCAATATCCTGGTTAAACTTGACAGTCTATCCTCATCTATTACCAAAATTGACAAGAATTTCCCCCCAACTCAAATACACAGTATGGACTCCTGCAGAAAATGATGAAGAACTAATGAAAAAACTCATTGAAACCATATGTCCAAGACTGGATTATGCATCAGTAGTATGGTCCCCACACAGAGTGAAGGATATAAGCAAGATTGAGAGAATACAAAGGCCAGAAACCAAACTGGTCCCCAGTCTGGCAGATAAACCATATGAAAAAAGACTAATAGTACTGGGTCTGCCAACTTTGAAAGATTGAAGGGCTTTAAGAGATCATGGAAGTGAGTTAAAAAAGACCACATGTCAAATGGATGTGAAGAAATACAATTTTTCCATATAGAAATGAGAATTTGTGGTGACTTTAAAGTTATGAATTAAAATCTTCATTGTGAGAAATATCCATTACCAAAAATTGAAGAATTATCTGTAGTAATAAAGGAAGCTCGCTGGCTGACCGGGTTAGGGCGTCGTTACTTGCAACAAAGGTCGAGGTGAGGACAATTCAAATCTTGCCCCCAGCGAAGTTGGCCCAAGAGCATAGTTCATTAAATTCCACACTACAAAGCCCTCTGTGAGGGGCACCATTCTAGCCTCCCAATAGGTGGGGGAGTGTGTGACATTAAACCATATCATCATCAGGTAAAGGAACATTGTTCTCAAATATAGATTTGTAGAATGTATATCTATGAATACCTGTAGAAGAACAAAGCCTAGATTACTTAGTCATTAATACTCATAAAGTACAGTATTGTTGAAATATAAATGCCTACCATTTGGTTTATCTTCATCTGGTATTTTTCAGAGATTCATTGTGCAAATTTTTGCCAATTAGAGGGTTTTGCTGCATATTTAGATGATATCATTTGTAAGCTCACTGGCTGAGCGGGTTAGGGCGTCGTTACTTTCGGCGAAGGTCGAGGGTATGGCGGTTTGAATGCTGCCACCAGTGAAGTTGAACCAAGGGCATGGTTCATTAAATTCCATACTACAAAGCCCTCTGTGAGGGGCACCATCCTAGTCTTCCGATAGGGGGGAGTTTGTGACATGAAACCATATCATCATCATTATCATTTGTGGTACTACTCAAATAGAACATGATTCCAGATTGAGAAGATATTTTAGAACTCTTGGCAGAAAATAATGCCCAAATAAATAAAGGTAAAACTGGGCAGTGGACAAGGTGCAGGGATGACCCGTCATCCAGGAGGTGCTACGATGGGAGGGAGGGTGGAGGGGAGTGGAGTGTATTTAGGTATGGAATGGGTGGGAATGATTTTATGCCTTTTTCTTTTTGGCTACCTCCCTTGAAACGGGGAAAAAGCCTTGGTATATGTACGTAAAACTGGTTTGAATGATAGATTTATTGAGTATCTTGGATACCACATATCTGATGAAGGGGTCGGACCTTTGGCAAAGAGAATAAAAGTTATTCTTGATTGTCCATATCCTAGTTCTATAAAAGAATTGCAATCTTTTCTAGGGATGATATTGTATCATAGTAAGTTGGTAAAAAAAATCTCTTCAAAACTATACCCATTGTATAATTTGTTAAAGAAATTTGTAAAATTTTGATGAAAGGTAATACATAAGAAAGCTTAAATTTGAAGATGTTAAAAATGAGTTTGCTGGATCTACAGTTTTGGGTAATTTTGATGGATTAAATCCTTTAATTGTAGAAATATGTGCATCTCTGATTGGAGTTGGATGTGTATTATTACAAAAGGTAGATGGTATAGAAAAACCTATTTCATTTGCAAGTAAGAAACTGTCAAAAGTGGGACTGAATTATTCTCAACTGGATAAAAAAAGATTAGCTCTTGTGTTTGCTGTTAAAAGATTCAGGTATTTTTTACCTGTAGAAGATTTGTTGCTAGAAAAGATCATAAACCCTTGTTAGGCTTGTTTGGAAGAGAGAAACATTTCTTTCAAAACTAATGCTAGAAACCAACACTGGGCCTTATTGTAATCACATTATGATTTTGATTTGGTTCATAAACTAGGGAAAAAAATGTAATTGCTGATGCATTGAGTAGATTAACCCTGAATGATGAATTGCAGTCTGATACACCAGCTGGATATTCAAAAATAGTAGAGATAATTGATTTTGATGATATTTCTTTTCAGGTGATTAAAAAGATGACCAATAAAGATCATGTATAGACTCAGTTGAAGAATTGTTGAAAACTGGGGTGGTCAAAAAAGGATAATTTGTCTTTGCTAGAATATGCTGCTGTAAAAGGAGACTTGTCTCTGCATAATGATGTAGTTTTGTATAGAGTATTGATTTCTGTAGATTTGAGTTAATGCGTTAAGCCATTTACATAGTGGTCATAATGATGTCAATACAATGAAAACAATATAGCTAGGAATTGGATATGGTGGCCAAAGATAGATCTAGACATTGGAGAAATCACTAAGAATTGTAGTATTTGTTTTAAAGAATTTAAGAATCCTAAAGCTCATATACTGTTTTGGCCTAACACTGGTAAACCACAGTCTAAATTGCATATATACTATGCTGGACCTATTGAAGGAAACTATTTCCTTATGACTGTAGATTTGCACAGTAAGTTCTTGGATGTTCATTTTGCTACTGCTGCAACATAGACAATTACTGTAAGGTATTTAAGAAAGCTCGCTGGCTGAGTGGGTTAGGGTGTTGTTACTTGCGGTGAAGGTCGAGGTGAGGGCAGTTTGAATCCTGCCACCAGCAAAGTTAAACCAAGGGCATGGTTCATTAAATTTCATGCTACAAAGCCCTCTGTGAGGGGCACCATCCTAGCCTCCCGATAGGGGGAGTATGTGACGTTAAACCGTATCATCATCATCATCGTTTAAGAAAGTCATTTGTTAACTATGGGATTCCAGATGTCAGAGTGTCTGATAATGCTCTAACCTGGTTTCTAATGAAATGGAGGAGTTTCTAAGAAAAAATTGTATTAAACATGTAACACCAGCTCCTTATCATCCATCCCCAAATGGGTTAGCAGAAAGGGCAATATGAATATTCAAAGAGGGATTAGAAAAGTTTCAGAAAGGAGACATGCATACCAGAGTACATAGGTTCTTGTATGATTACAGAAGGACCATCAATTCTTCCACTGGTAAGTCTCCAGTGGAGTTAATGTTTAATAGAGTTTTCAAGGGTACTGTAGAAGCTATTAGAGTGCAGGACAGATCTTCCAGTAAATTTAGTAATGAGGTGTTTAAGGAGAAAGAGCCCTTGTATGGACTGAATGACTGAATGATGCAGTGTTTCTTTGCAATTTTGGTAAAGGTTCTCTGTGGGTGGAAAGAAAGACTGATGAAGTGTTTTGTTCAAGAAATGATAAGGTGAAAGTTCAAAGTTTGGGAAATATTATTTGGAAAAAAGATGCAGATCAAATTATGCCTAGATTTGTAGGTGAACTTGGCCAACCTAAGAGTAACTATTCAGTTGATACTTCCATAGATAACTCTTCTGTTAGAGTAGATGTTTCTAGTAAGCCAATGTTGGATTCACCTATGTCTAAAGATAACTCTATTATAGAACCTCCAAGAGAAGACCTTGTAAGTAATAACCAAGATTGTTCAGTACAGACAAAAGAGATATGATGTTCCAGTCACATCCATAGACCACCTGATAGGGTGGATTTGTAACTATAGGTTATGTGTTGATTAAAAGGGGAGAAATATAGTGTTTTGCAACCACACTACAACAGGACGATTCCTATTGTCATGATCATCTGAGATCATGTTTCGATTTGTAGTCACCGTCAGACCAAAAGGTCAAAGTAAACCCTACGCTTAAGACATCTGTTGTATATCACTTATCATCCACCCCAAAGATATTAGAACCTCCCCATCTTCTGTCCTTTTCCTCTTTCTCCACCTATCCTTCACTCTCAACTTACCCTCTACCAAAATATTATCTGATATTCCCTCACTCTTTCCCCTAAGAACATGGACATCCAGAACTCTTCCTACTCTTTTCCTGGATACCACTACATAGCCCATTAATGCTTTATCAGTCATCCTTCCATTCACCACCCTCTACCATGTGTACTTATGCTTGACTTTTTCTTAAACACTGTGTTAGCTGTCATCAACTCTCCTTCAAAACACATCTCCACTATTATTTTGACCTGGCACTTCACACTTCCCAGCCACTCAGTCTATTGGTTCATCCCCTACCCTGGCATTGAGATCTCCCAATACTACAACACTGGCATTCCTCCCAAAGCTTTCTAAGCACTCATTCAAATATATCTTAAAGACCTCCCTCTCCTCTACACTGGTCTCATCACCAAGCCTATATACACTTACAAAGACTCGTACCTCCCTTTTCAGTTTCACCTTCATCCACATTAACCTTGAAGAAACTTCCCTCTACACCACACACTTACATAGCTCCTCATATACTAGTAGAGCCACCCCTTCCTTCCCTCGTCCTCTCCTCACTTCTGACACCTTCCCCACAACACTCCCAAACTCAAAATCAACTTACTTTTAACTTAGTTTCACTTAATGCCAATACATCCATCTTCCATCTCACAAACATACTGCCTATCTCTTCCCTTTTACTCTCATCTGTACCACACCCACACACATTAAAAGACCACCTGAATTCTGTTTGGATAATTCCTCCCAGACACTTTTTTGCCCTGACTTCTCATAGGAATGTACCCCTTAGTGTTACAAAAAGTAGGATGCTTAGTCCCATCACTCTGTCCTGTTTTAGTCACCTTTACAGAGTGGGAAGTCTCGGTGGTAGTATTCTTTCTTCTCCCTACCACAAGTGACAGATGTAATAATGGAAATATATGCTCAGAGAAATGGTACAGGACTGTATTAATAGGGGGAGGAGACACTGTCACAGATAATCTGAAGGAAGAGACTGGCAGTGCTGCAGTAAAGGTTATAAAATTTTATGTATTTATTTTACTTTTATATTTTTATTGCTATTCATATATTTTATTTATTAATTTACCTTTGCTTTTATTCATTATACATACATATATTGCTGCTTATATATTTGTTTATCTATTCATTCATTTTTCTTACAAATAATAAGAATAAAAGTCATAACACACTTTTCCCTGTTTTTTCAACACAATATTGTATTTCTTTTTATTAAATGACACCCCAAAATGCAGGCTATGCCATTCTAAAACATCCAGTCTTCAGATACATTGGAAAGAAAGGAGGTGATGGGTAGTGATGATGATGAATGCAGAGGTTTATGTGGACTTGTCTGGGAACATTGGAAGGCTGCATTAACACGTTGTTGCAGCTGAGGTAGTGTGACACCATGAAGAATCTCATTTGCTAGAGCCTCGCTTAAAGGTGGACATTTTGAGCCAGTCACCTGTCACAAGAAAAAAACAAACAAACAAGAAATATGCTTACTGATGGGTAACTGAAAATAATGAGAACATTTGTTCCAATGATACATAAAATCTATTAAAAAAAAAACATCCAGTGGTGTGTCTACCTAGTTGTATTTACCTAGTTGTATTTTATGGGAAAGGGAGCTATGCTTGTGGTGTTCCGCCCTTGTATCATGCAGTGTCTAGTTTGCTCCTAAATTCATGAATGGTTTTTGCACACATTATTTTTTCGTCCAGTTTGTTTCAAGTGTCTACTACTCTATGTGCAAAACTGTTCTTCTTCAGATCTCTTCTATAACTATGTTGTTTTTTTCCATGTACTCTTGTGTTTCTTTTGTCCCAGTTTAACAAGTCCTTTCATTCTATAGATCAATGATTCCCAAACCATGGGTCGCGACCCAAACATGAGTCGCGAAGTGTTCAAGAATGGGTTGCGAGACCTTGTTAAAAAAAATAATAATAATTTCAATCAAAAGTTTCCCTACATTTGTGTTTTCAATAAAAGAAGACTTTCGAAATTGCTTTTTGATGCTTGGGTCGCCACATCTTCACCAGATCTGGATTTGGGTCGCGGCCAAAAAAAGTTTGGGAACCACTGCTATAGATGGTCAGTAGCTAGTCTCTCTCTCTTCTTTGCTCCAGAGTCGCTAACTCCACTTTAGCCAGTCTCTCCTCATATGACAAGTTTGAAAGTGCAGAAGCCATTTTTGTGGCTGCTCTCTGTATTCTTTCTATTTTCTTTATATTCTTTTTGGTACTGGGTGACCACAATGTCGCCGCATATTCTAGTCTAGGCCCTATCAGTGTGACTAGTATTTTCTTAATCATTTCTTCGTCCAGATATGTAAATGCCACTTTTATTGATCTTGGCAAGTAATAGGATTCTCCCACAATTTTGTTTATTTGTTTATCATAGGACAAGTCGTTTGAGATAATTACTCCCAAATCTTTTTCAGGTCCCACTTTCTTTACCTCCATAATTCCAATTTTATATTGTCCTGATATTCTATTTTTACTTTTTCCAAACTCCATTATGCTCCATATAACTTCTTGATATTGAAGTCCACTTCCCATTTCTGACTCCACTTTCATACCTTATTCAGGTCTTCCTGTAGTGATTCGCAATCCGTTTCGGTTTTTACTTTCCACAATTTAGCGTCGTCTGCATTGAAGCTCATGTAACATTGCACATCATCACCCATGTCATTCACATGTATAGCAAGCATTATTGGAGCCAATACATATCCTTGCAGAACTCCACTGATCACCTCCTTCCAACCTGAATATTTTTCTCTGAGAACTACTCTCACATTTCTACCAATCAGGAAGTCCTCCATCCATTTTTATAGGTTCCCTTGTATCCCTCCTATATGTTCCAGTTTTTTAATAAGTCCAGTGAGTGTGTGTGTGTGTTTACCTACTTGTATTTACCTGGTTGTATTTTACGGGAAGGGGAGCTATGCTTGTGGTGTCCCATGTTAATACCTCGTTTTATCTAGACAGTTTTTAAATTCGTGTATCGTTTTTGCACACACCACATTTTCAACTAACTTGTTCCAAAAGTCTATTATCCTGTGGGGAAAACTGTTCTTTTTCAGGTATTTTTTTTCCGTGTCTTCTTGTATCTCTACTATCCCATTATATTAGATCCTCTCCATCAGTAATTTCTAGGCCTTTCATGATTCTATATATAGTTATCAAGTCGCCTCTCTCTCTTCTTTGCTCTGATGTCTGTAGCTCAAGTTCTGCCAGTCTCTCCTCATATAATAGATCTGAGAGCATTGGTGCCAATTTTGTAATTGCTCTTTGTATTCTCTCAAGTTTTGTTATACATTTTTTTTTTTTTGTAATTGGTGACCACGTCGTCACTGTATAGCCTACTCCAATCTTGGTCTCATCAAAGTGACTAGTGTTTTTGTCACCATATCTTTGTCCAGATATGTAAATGTCACTTTGATTATTCTTATTGAATTATAAGTTTCTCCAAAAATTTTGTTTATATGTTTCTCAGGGGGCATATTATTCATAATAATGACTCCCAGGTTCTTCTCATTTTCCATTTTTTTTCCTCTCCCAATTCATATGTTCCCACTATTCTCTTTTTTATTATTATTATTCTTTCAAATCCCATTATGGTATACTTCTTAATACTGAATTCCATCTCCCACTTCCTATTCCATTCCCATACTTTATTGAGATCACTCTGCAGCGACTCACAATCTTCAAGTGTTCACTTTTTTTTTAACAGTTCTGCATCGTCCGCAAAGGAAGCTCATATAACTTTCAATTCCTTTATCCATAACATTAATATACTGTATATAGCAAACATTATTGGGGCCATAACTGTTCTTTGTGGAACTCCACTAATCACTTCATCTCAATTAGAATGTTTGTCTCTTATCACCACTCTCATTTTTCTTTCATGCAAGAAGTCTTCCATCCACTTCAGCAGTTTCCCTGTATTCCTCCTGCACTTTCTAATTTCTTTAGCAATTTCTAATGTGGCACCTTATCAAAAGCTTTTTTCAGGTCTAGAAATGCACAATCAGCCCATCCATCTCTTTCTTGTATTACATCTATTAGTCTTGAATAGAAACACATCAAGTTTGTGACACATGATCATCCTTGTCTAAATTTAAATTGCCTTGGATTTAGTACATTTTTTTTTCAAATGCCTTACCCATCTACTTTTGATAATTCTTTCACAAATTTTAGCTACCGTACTTGTAAGAGAGACCGGTCTATAGTTAGTAGGGTCTTTCTTGTCCCCCTCTTTATATATTGGATACTATATTTGCTCTTTTCCAATCTTTTGGAACTTTTTCTTCTTTCAATGAACTGCTCATTAGGCTATGTATTTTGTCTGTTAGTTTATTCCTGCATTCTTTCAAAATCCAGTTTACCATTTCATCTGGTCCATGCGATTTTCTGACATCGAAAATTACTCAAGTGATTCATTATTTAATTCCTTGTTACTTCTATCTCTTTCATAGGGGGGATTTTCTCCTCCCACTTGACATCTCTAAGTTGTATATTCTCCCTCGTAAACAACGATTTGAAATGTTTGTTCATAAATTCTACCATTTCTATTTCCTCTGTGTATTCAACTCCTCCTTGTCGTAGTTTGTCGTAGTTCTTGTTTGTTTTTCAGTTTGTTGTTTACAAATCTATAAAATAGTTTTGGTTGATCTTTACATTTTTCTATGACATCTTTTTCGTATTTTCTCTTTTCTTCTCTGCACGCTTGTACATATTGATTCCTATGACTAGTATATTTTTCCATTTTTCAGGTCTTTTGTCTTTTTTCAATTTTATCCAAGCTTTATCCCTTTTGTCTTTTAACTCCCTACATCTTTTGTTGTACCAACACTTTACATATTCTTTTTCTTCTTTTTGTCTTGGAACATACTTTTCCACTCCTTTATAAATTTTTGTCAAAATATTCCATTTCTCTTCTACTGTTGTTTCCTCCTTTTGTATCCTTTCCCAGTCTGCTTTTTGAAATAATTATCTTATTTTATATTTTTTTTTCATACATCAATCTTCCCTTTCTATATTGTTGTTTTTTCATGTATTTCTTCTCATTTAGTTCCACTTCAACTAACATGTGGTCACTTTTACTTATTGGCGTCTTATATCCAATCTTGTCCACTATTTGGGGTTCTGATGTGATTATTAGGTCTAGTCTCGATGGTTCTTCCTCGTTTCTATACCTAGTATTCTCTTGTATCCACTGTGTCATTGTATGTTCTATAATCATAACAAATAGTACATTTCCCCATAGGTCGTCTCTACCCTTCACTGTCATCTCTTCCCAGCAGATTTCTTTACAATTAAAGTCACCCATTATAACTATTCTTCCTCCATCTTCCATAATCTTGTTTAGTGTTATCTTTGTGTCTTCTAACATATTTTTGTGTTCTCTCTCTTCCCACGAAGCCGTTTTAGGAGGCACATAATTTACCACAAACTTCCTGCTCTTCCCATCCCTGTCCTCTATTTCCATTATAATCATCTCTATTCTTTCCATATGTAACATTCCTCACATTTATATCCTTCCTAGTCAGGAACATAACTCCACCCTCCTTGTTTTACTTCTCTGTTTCTAATCCAACAATTATATGCACCATGTCCTACACTGTTGGGTGGTTATGGACCCTTCAATATTGTCTCTACAATTCCCATTATGTCCGGTTGTTTTTCCTTCAGGTAATCATTAAATTCATTCAAGCCTGTTATTAAACCATCTACATTTGTGAAAGACACTTTTAACTTTCTGCTACTTCCATCGTGTTTTCTGTTTCCCTTCCATTTTTCTCTACTATGAACCGTTTCCTCACTTTCATATCCACTACTCTCTAAAAAACGAGAACAGAACAGAATCAGACATAGAGAAATTCTATTAGAGTTTAATAGAATTTCTCTATGTCTGACTCTGTTCTGTTCTCGTTTTTTTTTCTTTAGCTTCTATTTTTTCTGTTTTCTCTTCCTCTCTTTCCTCTTTATTCATCTCTCTTTTTATCCATACCTGTTTATACTGATCACTTTTTGCTAGTTTCCCTGTTTTTGTTAAGATATTCTCTGCTGTCGTTTGTGACCTGAATTTAACATTAATTGGTCTGGTCTTGTCTATATTGTATTTCCCTAATCTATATATTTATTAAATTTCTTTTATTATTTCTTGTTCATCATCTTGAATTCGTTTTGATACATTGTTTACTTTTTCTTCTCTTCTACTCATTGATTCTTGTGGTTCTATTTAGGTTATATTTCTCTTCCATTCCTAATATAATTATACATTTCTTTTTATCTGCTAAGTCTCTTACTATATTCTTCTGTCTCATCACTTTAATAACTGAGTCTTCAGTTTGTTCTTTCATTTGCTGTTTAATTGTGTCAGTAAATGCAACTTTACTGTTTTCTTGTTTTTTTTTCCAGCCCTGTGCTTCTTTTGCTATGGCCTCTTTGTTGTCTTTATTATTCCTCTTTAATTCCTCATTCTCTTCTTTTACTTCTTTTAACTGTCTTTTTAATTCTTCTATTTCATTAGTTAAGTTTTTGTTCACCTTCTCTAGTTCTTCCAATTTTTCAACTCTCTGAGCAATCTTTGCTATGTTACCGAACCTATTCTCCCAATGTTCAGTCATTTTTTCAAGTTTTTCCTCTAGTCTTGTCAATCGAGGGAGGTTGGTATTCCCCCCCCCCTCATTAAATCCCTTGAAATGATTATCATCACCTTCCATTGTGCTGCTCTTATCTATATTCCTAATCTTTACATTTTTGTTAATCCCCTCTTCAAAATCCTCAGTCCTTCGTTTGTTTACAAGACGCCTGGCTTCCTGGACCAAGTCCTCCCCTTCCTCATTTCCTTCCATTTCCCTCAGTAATCCCTCCCCTTCTTTTTTATCACCCCACTACACCACGAGCTTTCCCCTCCCCTATAAATACAATAAGGTACTTCCTTGACGTTGAGATCCGCGTAGATTTAGCTTTTCTTCGGAACTCCAATTCTCGCCGTCCATCCGACGAAAGTGTGTATTTACCTAGCTGTATTTTACGGGAAGGGGAGCTATGCTCGTGGGCTCCCGTCTTCATATCTCATTTTATCTAAACTATTTTTAAATTGATGTATTGTTTTTGCACACACCACTTTCTCATCTAACTTGTTCCAACTGTCTATTACTCTGTGAGGAAAGCTGTTCTTTTTCAGATCTCTTCTATAGCTGTCTTTTTTTTTTATTTTCTTTCCGTGTCCTCTTGTATTTCTATCATCCCATTTTATCAGATTCTCTCTATCAGTAATTTCTATGCCTTTCATGATTCTGTAAATAGCTATCAAATCTCCTCTCTCTCTTCTTTGCTCTAGTGTCTGTAGCTCAAGTTTTGCCAGTCTCTCTTCATATGATAGTTTTGAGAGTGTTGGTGCCAATTTTGTAATTGCTCTTTGTATTCTTTCAAGTTTTTTTTTATACATTTTTTTGTACTTGATGACAATATCGTTGCTGCATATTCCAATCTTGGTCTTATCAGGGTGATTAGGATTTTCTTCACCATTTCTTCATCCAGGTATGTAAATGCAACTTTGATTGTTCTTATTAAATTATAAGTTTCTCCAAAAGTCTTATTTATATGTTTCTCAGGTGACATATTATTCATAACAATGACTCCCAGGTCCTTCTCATTTTCTACTTTTTTCATTCCTTCTTCTCCCAATTTATATGATCCTGTTATTCTGTTTTTGCTTTTTCCAAATTCCATTATACTACACTTTTTTGTATTGAACTCCATCTCCCACTTCCTACTCCATTCCTGTATTTTATTTAGATAACTCTGTAGTGATTCACAATCTTCTTCCGTGTTCACTCTTTTCAGTAGTTTTGCATCATCTGCAAAGAAGCTCATTTAACTTTCAATTCCTTCATCCATATCATTAATATATATAGTAAACATTATTGGGGCCAGAACTGTTCCTTGCGGAACACCGCTTATTACTTCATCCCATTTTGAGTGTTTGTCTCTTATCACTACTCTCATTTTCCTTTCTTGCAAAAAGTCTTCCATCCAATTAAGCAGTTTGCCCTGTATTCCTCCTTGAGTTTCTAATTTCTTAAGCAACTTCTTATGTGGTACTTTGTCAAAAGCTTTTTTTAGGTCTAGAAATGCACAATCAGCCCATCCATCTCTTTCTTGTATTATATCTATTAGCCTTGAATAGAAACATATTAAATTGGTGACGCATGATCGTCATTGTCTGAATCCAAATTGCCTTGGATTTAACACGTTGTTTTTTTCTAAATATTTTACCCATCTACTTTTGACAATTCTTTCACAAAGTTTTGCTATTGTACTTGTTAGAGAGACTGGTCTATAGTTGTTAGGGTCTTCTTTATTTCCTCCTTTATATATAGGTACTATATTTGCTTTTTTTCAATCTTCTGGAACTTTTCCTTCTTTCAAGGAACTGTTTATTATGCTATGTATTTTGTCTGCCAGTTCATTCCTGCATTCTTTCAAAATCCAGTTTGCTATTTCATCTGGTCCATGCAATTTTCTGACATCAAGATTACTCAAGTGTTTCAATATTTCGTTCTTTGTTACTTCTATTTCTTTCATGGGAGGGACTTTCTCTTTCCATTCGATCTCTTCAGGTTGTATGTTCTCCCTTGTAAACACTGATTTAAAATGTTTGTTCATAATTTCCGCCATTTCAATTTCCTCTGTGTATTCAACTCCTTCTTGTCTTAATTTCTCCAAGTCTTGTTTGTTTTTCAATTTGTTGTTTACAAATCTGTAGAATAGTTTTGGTTGATCTTTACACTTTTCTATGACATCTTTTTCATATTTTCTCTTTTCCTCTCTGCATGCTTGTACATATTCATTTCTATAACAAGTATATATTTTCCATTTTTCAGGCCTTCTGTCTTTTTTCCATCTAGTCCAAGCTTTGTCTCTTTTGTCTTTTAACTCCCTACAACTTCTATTGTACCAGCATTTTACATATTCTTTTTCTTGTTTTTGTCTTGGGACATACTTTTCCACTCCTTTTTTGTAAATTTTTGTCAAAATATTCCATTTCTCTTCCACTGTTGTTTCTTCTTTGTATGTTTCTTCCCAGTTTTCTTTTTGAAAGAATTCTCTTATTATATCAAAGTTTGTTTTTTCATACATCAATCTTCCTTTTCTATATTGTTCATTTCTTTTCATGTATGTTTCTTCATTTAGTTCCAGTTCAATCAATATGTGGTCACTTTTACTTATTGGTGTTTTATATTCAATCTTGTCCACTATTCTAGGTTCAGATGTAATTATTAGGTCTAGTCTCGATGGTTCTTCTTCATTTCTATACCTAGTGTTTTCCTGTATCCACTGTGTCATTGTATTGTCAGTAATCATCTCAAGTAGAGCGTTTCCCCATAAGCCGTCTCCACCCTTTACTGTCATCTCTTCCCAGCAGATTTCTTTGCAATTATAGTCGCCCATTATAACTATTCTTCCTCCATCTTCCATTATTTTATTTAATGTTATCTTTGTGTCCTCTAACATACTTTTATGTTCACTCTCTTCCCACGAGGCTGTTTTTGGAGGCACATAATTTATCACAAATTTTCTGCTCTTCTTATCTCTGTCTTCCACTTCGATCATAATCATCTCTACTGTATTCTTTCCATATGTGACACACCTCACGTTTATATCCTTCTTAGTCAGGAACATAACTCCACCCCCTTGCTTTGTCTCTCTGTTTCTAATCCAATAATTATATGCATCATGTCCTACACTGTTGGGTGGTAGTGGACCTTTTAATTTTGTTTCTACAATTCCCATTATGTCCGGTTCTTTTTCCTTCAAATAATCATTCAGCTCATTCAATCCTGTTATTAATCCATCTATATTTGTGTAAGACACTCTTAGTTTCCTGCCACTTCCATTGTGTTCTCTGTTTCCCTTTTGTTTTTCTCTTGTGTGTCGAATTTCCTTAGTTTCATATTCACTACTCTCCAATAGAATCTCTCTTTTTCTGACTCTGTTCTGTTCTCGTTTTTTTTCCTTAGCTTCAAGTCTTTTCTTTTTTTTCTTCCTCTCTTTCTTCTTTATTCATTTCCCTTTTTATCCATACCTTTTTATATTGTTCACTTGTTGCTAGTTTCCCTGTTTTGGATAAGATATTCTCTGCCGTTGTTTGTGACCTGAATTTAATCTTAATTGGTCTGGTCTTATCTGTACTATACTTTTCGAGTCTGAAATTCTCTTCGATTTGTTTCATTATTTCTGGTTCATCTTCCTGAACTAATTGTAGTAAACTGCTTACTTTTTCATTTTCCTCTTTGATTCTTGAGGTTCTATCTGGGTTATGTTTCTCTTCCATTCCTAATATAATTATACATTTCTTTTTGTCTGCTAAGTCTCTTACAATATTCTCCTTCTGTCTCATCGCTTTGATAACTGAGTTTTCAGTTTGTTCTTTCATTTGCTGTTTAATTATATCAGTGAATGCAACTTTACTATTTTCCTGTATCTTTCTCCACCCCTGTGCCTCGTTTGCTATTGTTTCTTTATTGTCTTTATTGTTCCATTTTAATTCTTTATTCTCCTCTTTTACTTCTCCAAAATGTCTTTTTAGTTCTTCTATTTCATCAGTTAAGTTTTTGTTCGCCTTCTCTAGTTCTTCCAATCTTTCAAACTTTTCTGCAAGTTTTGACATTTTACCGAACCTAACCTCCCAATGTTCAGTCATTTGTTCAAGCCTTTCCTCCAGTTTTGCTAGTCGGGGGAGGTTGGTATCCGCCTCCCCCTCTTTAAATCCTTGGAAATTGTTGTCCTCACTTCCATTGAATTGTTCTTACCTATGTTTCTAATCTTTACATTTTTGTTAGACATTTCGTCGTCATTAAATTGGTCGGGACTTCTTTTGTTTACATGGCGTCTGCCTGCCTGGGCCAAGTCCTCTCCTTCCTCATTTCCTTCCATTTCCCTCAGTAATCCCTCTCCTTCTCCTTTTTCCTCACTTTCCCCTACACCACGAGCAATCCCCCCCCACCCTGTAAATACAATAGGTACTTCCTTTGCTTCGGGATCCACGAAATTTCACTTTTTCTTCAGAACGTTCTCTAAGCCGTCCGTTCGTTGAAGTGTATTTACCTAGTTGTATTTACCTAGTTGTATTTTACGGGAAGGGGAGCTATGCTCGTGGGCTCCCGTCTTCATATCTCATTTTATCTAACCTATTTTTAAATTCATGTATTGTTTTTGCACACACCACTTTCTCATCTAACTTGTTCCAACTGTTTATTACTCTGTGAGGAAAGCTGTTCTTTTTCAAGTCTCTTCTATAGCTGTCTTTTTTTATTTTCTTTCCGTGTCCTCTTGTATTTCTGTTATCCCATTTTATCAGATTCTCTCTATCAGTAATTTCTATGCCTTTCATGATTCTGTAAATAGCTATCAAATCTCCTCTCTTCTTTGCTCTAGTGTCTGTAGTTCAAGTTTTTCTAGTCTCTCTTCATATGATAGTTTTGAGAGCGTTGGTGCCAGTTTTGTAATTGCTCTTTGTATTCTTTCAAGTTTTTTTATACATTTTTTTGTACTTGGTGACCATATCTTTGCTGCATATTCCAATCTTGGTCTTATCAGGGTGATTAGGATTTTCTTCACCATTTCTTCATCCAGGTATGTAAATGCAACTTTGATTGTTCTTATTAAATTATAAGTTTCTCCAAAAGTCTTATTTATATGTTTCTCAGGTGACATATTATTCATAACAATGACTCCCAGGTCCTTCTCATTTTCTACTTTTTTTATTCCTTCTTCTCCCAATTTATATGCTCCTGTTATTCTGTTTTTGCTTTTTCCAAATTCCATTATACTACACTTTTTTGTATTGAACTTCATCTCCCACTTCCTACTCCATTCCTGTACTATATTTAGATCTCTCTGTAGTGATTCACAATCTTCTTCAGTTTCCACTCTTTTCAGTAGTTTTGCATCATCTGCAAAGAAGCTCATATAGCTTTTTTATTCCTTCATCCATATCATTAATATATATAGCAAACATTATTGGGGCCAGTACTGTTCCCTGCGGAACACCGCTTATTACTTCATCCCATTTTGAGTGCTGGTTTCTTATCACTACTCTCATTTTTCTTTCTTGCAAAAAGTCTTCCATCCAATTTAGTAGTTTTCCCTGTATTCCTCCTTGAGTTTCTAATTTCTTAAGCAACTTCTTATGTGGTACTTTGTCAAAAGCTTTCTTTAGGTCTAGAAATGCACAGTCCGCCCATCCATCTCTTTCTTGTATTATATCTATTAACCTTGAATAGAAACATATTAAATTGGTGACGCATGATCGTCATTGTCTGAATCCAAATTGCCTTGGATTTAACACGTTGTTTTTTTCTAAATATTTTACCCATCTACTTTTGATAATTCTTTCACAAATTTTTGCTATTGTACTTGTTAGAGAGACTGGTCTATAGTTTGTAGGTTCTTCTTTATTTCCTCCTTTATATATAGGTACTATATTTGCTTTTTTCCAATCTTCTGGAACTTTTCCTTCTTTCAAGGAACTGTTTAGTATGCTATGTATTTTGTCTGCCAGTTCATTCCTGCATTCTTTCAGAATCCAGTTTGCTATATCATCTGGTCCATGCGATTTTCTGACATCAAGATTACTCAAGTGTGTCAATATTTCATTCTTTGTTACTATTTCTTCCATAGGGGGGACTTTCTCTTTCCATTCAATCTCTTCAGGTTGTATGTTCTCCCTTGTAAACATTGATTTAAAATGTTTGTTCATAATTTCCGCCATTTCCATTTCCTCAGTGTATTCAACTCCCTCTTGTCTTAATTTCTCCAAGTCTTGTTTGTTTTTCAGTTTATTGTTTACAAATCTGTAGAATAGTTTTGGTTGATCTTTACACTTTTCTATGACATCTTTTTCATATTTTCTCTTTTCCTCTCTGCACGTTTGTACATATTCATTTCTATAACCGGTATATATTTTCCATTTTTCAGGTCTTCTGTATTTTTTCCATCTGGTCCAGGCTTTGTCTCTTTTGTCTTTTAGCTCCCTACAACTTTTGTTGTACCAGCATTTTACATATTCTTTTTCTTGTTTTTGTCTTGGGACATACTTTTCCACTCCTTTTTTGTAAATTTTTGTCAAAATATTCCATTTCTCTTCCACTGTTGTTTCTTCTTTGTATATTTCTTCCCAGTTTTCTTTTTGAAAGAATTCTCTTATTTTGTCAAAGTTTGTTTTTTCATACATCATTCTTCCTTTTCTATATTGCTCATTTCTTTTCCTATATTTTTCTTCATTAAGTTCCAGTTCAATCAATATGTGGTCACTTTTACTTATTGGTGTTTTATATTCAATCTTGTCCACTATTCTAGGTTCAGATGTAATTATTAAGTCTAGTCTCGATGGTTCTTCTTCATTTCTATACCTGGTGTTCTCCTGTATCCATTGTGTCATTGTATGGTCAGTAATCATCTCAAGTAGAGCGTTTCCCCATGAGCCATCTCCACCCTTTACTGTCATCTCTTCCCAGCAGATTTCTTTGCAATTAAAGTCGCCCATTATAACTATTCTTCCTCCATCTTCCATTATTTTATTTAATGTTATCTTTGTGTCCTCTAACATACTTTTATGTTCACTCTCCTCCCATGAGGCTGTTTTCGGAGGCACATAATTTATCACAAATTTTCTGCTCTTCTTATCTCTGTCTTCCACTTCTATCATAATCATTTCTACTGTATTCTTTCCTTCTTAGTCAGGAACATAACTCCACCCCCTTGCTTATTCTCTCTGTTTTTAATCCAATAATTATATGCATCATGTCCTACACTGTTGGGTGGTAGTGGGCCTTTTAATTTTGTTTCTACAATTCCCATTATGTCCGGTTCTTTTTCTTTCAAATAATCATTCAGCTCTTTCAATCCTGTTATTAATCCATCTATATTTGTGTAAGACACTCTTAGTTTTCTGTCACTTCCATTGTGTTCTCTGTTTCCCTTTTGTTTTTCTCTTGTATGTCGAACTGCCTTAGTTTCATATTCACTACTCTCCAATAGAATCTCTCTTTCTCTGACTCCGTTCTGTTCTCGTTTTTTGTCTTAGCTTCAAGTCTTTTCTGCTTTTCTTCCTCTCTTTCTTCTTTATTCATTTCCCTTTTTATCCATACCTTTTTATATTGTTCACTTGTTGCTAGTTTCCCTGTTTTGGATAAGATATTCTCTGCCGTCGTTTGTGACCTGAATTTAATCTTAATTGGTCTGGTCTTATCTGTACTATACTTTCCGAGCCTGAATTTTTCCTCAATTTCCTTCATAATTTCTGGTTCATCTTCCTGAACTAATTTTAGTAAACTGCTTACTTTTTCATTTTCCTCATTGGTTCTTGAGGTTCTATCTGGGTTATGTTTCTCTTCCATTCCTAATATAATTATACATTTCTTTTTGTCAGCTAAGTCTCTTATTATATTCTCCTTCTGTCTCATCACTTTAATAACTGAGTCTTCAGTTTGTTCTCTCATTTGCTGTTTAATTATATCAGTAAATGCAACTTTACTGTTTTCTTTTATCGACTTCCATCCCTCTCTGTTTTCTTT
Organism: Oratosquilla oratoria; assembly: GCF_046742065.1. Taxonomy (NCBI): domain Eukaryota; kingdom Metazoa; phylum Arthropoda; class Malacostraca; order Stomatopoda; family Squillidae; genus Oratosquilla; species Oratosquilla oratoria. The sequence continues at coordinate 20,997,028 of NC_134816.1, read as the reverse complement.
ACTATTCCTCTTCAATTCCTCATTCTCCACCTTTACTTCTTTTAACTGTCTTTTCAGGTTTTCTATTTCATCAGTTAAGTTTTTGTTCGCCTTCTCTAGTTCTTCCAATTTTTCAACCCTCCGTATAATATTGTTAACATGACCGAACCTACGCTCCAAGTCCTCGATCATCTAATCGACCTTCTCTTCTAGTCTTGTCAGTCGGGTGTGTATTTACCTAGTTGTATTTACCTAGTTGTATTTTACGGGAAGGGGAGCTATGCTCGTGAGGTCCCGTCTTCATATCTCATTTTATCTAAACTATTTTTAAATTCATGTATTGTTTTTGCACACACCACTTTCTCATCTAACTTGTTCCAACTGTCTATTGCTCTGTGAGGAAAGCTGTTCTTTTTCAAATCTCTTCTATAGTTGTCTTTTTTTATTTTCTTTCCGTGTCCTCTTGTATTTCTGTCATCCCATTTTATCAGATTCTCTCTATCAGTAATTTCTATGCCTTTCATGATTCTGTAAATAGCTATCAAATCTCCTCTCTCTCTTCTTTTCTCTAGTGTCTGTAGTTTAAGTTTTTGTAGTCTCTCTTCATATGATAGTTTTGAGAGTGTTGGTGCCAGTTTAGTAATTGCTCTTTGTATTCTTTCAAGTTTTTTTATACATTTTTTTGTACTTGGTGACCATATCGTTGCTGCATATTCCAATCTTGGTCTTATCAGGGTGACTAGGATTTTCCTCACCATTTCTTCATCCAGGTATGTAAATGCCACTTTGATTGTTCTTATTAAATTATAAGTTTCTCCAAAAATCTTATTTATATGTTTCTCAGGTGACATATTATTCATAACAATGACTCCCAGGTCCCTCTCATTTTCTACTCTTTTTATTCCTTCTTCTCCCAAATTATATGATCCTGTTATTCTGTTTTTGCTTTTTCCAAATTCCATTATACTACACTTTTTTGTATTGAACTCCATCTCCCACTTCCTACTCCATTCTTGTACTTTATTTAGATCTCTCTGTAGTGATTCACAATCTTCTTCAGTTTTCACTCTTTTCAGTAATTTTGCATCATCTGCAAAGAAGCTCATATAGCTTTCAATTCCTTCATCCATATCATTAATATATATAGCAAACATTATTGGGGCCAGAACTGTTCCCTGCGGGACACCGCTTATTACTTCATTCCATTTTGAGTGCTGATCTCTTATCACTACTCGCATTTGTCTTTCTTGCAAAAAGTCTTCCATCCAATTTAGCAATTTACCTTGTATTCCTCCTTCATATTCTAATTTCTTAAGCAACTTCTTATGTGGTACTTTGTCAAAAGCTTTTTTTAGGTCTAGAAATGCACAATCAGCCCATCCATCTCTTTCTTGTATTATATCTATTAGCCTTGAATAGAAACATATTAAATTGGTGACGCATGATCGTCCTTGTCTGAATCCAAATTGCCTTGGATTTAGTACGTTGTTTTTTTCCAAGTATTTTACCCATCTACTTTTGATAATTCTTTCACATATTTTTGCTATTGTACTTGTTAGAGAGACTGGTCTATAGTTGGTAGGTTCTTCTTTATTTCCTCCTTTATATATAGGTACTATATTTGCTTTTTTCCAATCTTCTGGAACTTTTCCTTCTTTTAAGGAACTGCTTATTATGCTATGTATTTTGTCTGCCAGTTCATTCCTACATTCTTTCAGAATCCAGTTTGCTATTTCATCTGGCCCATGCGATTTTCTGACATCAAAATTACCCAAGTGTGTCAATATTTCATTCTTCGTTACTTCTATTTCTTCCATAGGGGGGACTTTTTCCTTCCACTCAATCTCTTCAGGTTGTATATTTTCCCTTGTAAACACTGATTTAAAATGTTTGTTCATAATTTCTGCCATTTCCATTTCCTCAGTGTATTCAACTCCCCCTTGTCTTAATTTCTCCAAGTCTTGTTTGTTTTTCAGTTTATTGTTTACAAATCTGTAGAATAGTTTTGGTTGATCTTTACACTTTTCTATAACATCTTTTTCATATTTTCTTTTTTCCTCTCTGCACTTTTGTACATATTCATTTCTATAACCAGTATATATTTTCCATTTTTCAGGTCTTCTGTCTTTTTTCCATCCGGTCCAGGCTTTGTCTCTTTTGTCTTTTAACTCCCTACAACTTTTGTTGTACCAGCATTTTACATATTCTTTTTCTTGTTTTTGTCTTGGGACATACTTTTCCACTCCTTCTTTGTAAATTTTTGTCAAAATATTCCATTTCTCTTCCACTGATGTTTCTTCTTTGTATATATCTTCCCAGTTTTCTTGTTGGAAGAATTCTCTTATTTTATCAAAGTTTGTTTTTTCATACATCATTCTTCCTTTTCTATATTGTTCATTTCTTTTCATATATTTTTCTTCATTAAGTTCCAGTTCAATCAATATGTGGTCACTTTTACCTATTGGTGTTTTATATTCAATCTTGTCCACTATTCTAGGTTCAGATGTAATTATTAAGTCTAGCCTCGATGGTTCTTCTTCATTTCTATACCTAGTGTTCTCTTGTATCCATTGTGTCATTGAATGGTCAGTAATCATCTCAAGTAGAGCATTTCCCCATGAGTCATCACCACTCTTTACCGTCATTTCTTCCCAGCAGATTTCTTTGCAATTAAAGTCGCCCATCATAACTATTCTTCCTCCGTCTTCCATTATTTTAGTTAATGCTATCTTTGTGTCCTCTAACATACTTTTATGTTCATTCTCCTCCCATGAGGCTGTTTTCGGAGGCACATAGTTGATCACAAATTTTCTGCTCTTCTTATCTCGGTCTTCCACTTCTATCATAATCATCTCTACTGTATTCTTTCCATATATGACACCTTTCACGTTTATATCTTTCTTTGTCAGGAACATAACTCCACCCCCTTGTTTTTTCTCTCTGTTTCTAATCCAATAATTGTATGTATCATGTCCTACACTGTTGGGTGGTAGTGGGCCTTTTAATTTTGTTTCTACAATTCCCATTATGTCCGGTTCTTTTTCTTTCAAATAATCATTCAGTTCATTCAATCCTGTTATCAATCCATCTATATTTGTGTAAGACACTCTTAGTTTTCTGCCACTTCCATTGTGTTCTCTGTTTCCCTTATGTTTTTCTTTAGTATGTCGAACTGCTTTATTTTCATGTTCACTACTCTCCAATAGAATCTCTCTTTCTCTGACTCCGTTCTTTCCTCGTTTTTTGCCTTAGCTTCAATTCTTTTCTGCTTTTCTGCCTCTCTTTCCTCCTTATTCATTTCTCTTTTTATCCATACCTTTTTATATTGATCATTTGTTGCTAGTTTCCCTGTCTTGGATAGAATTTTCTCTGCCGTTGTTTGTGACCTGAATTTAATCTTAATTGGTCTGGTCTTATCTGTACTATATTTTCCGAGTCTGAATTTTTCCTCAATTTCCTTTATAATTTCTGGTTCATCTTCCTGGACTAATTTTAATAAACTGCTTACCCTTTCATTTTCCTCCTTGATTCTTGCGGTTCTATCTGGGTTATGTTTCTCTTCCATTCCTAATATAATTATACATTTCTTTTTGTCAGCTAAGTCTCTTACTATATTCTCCTTCTGTCTCATCACTTTAATAACTGAGTCTTCATTATGTTCTTTCAATTGCTGTTTGACTATGTCAGTGAATGAAACCTTATTCCCTTCTTGAGTTATTCTCCAATTTTTAGCTTCTGTAGCTATTTTCTCACTGTTTTCATTACTATTCTTCTTCAATTTCTCATTCTCCTCCTTTACATTTCCTAACTGTCTTTTTAGGTCCTCTACTTCTTCAGTTAAGTTTCTGTTAGCCTTCTCTAGTTGTTCCAATCTTTCAATTCTTTGTAGAATGGAGCCTACATTACCTAACTTACGTTCCAAGTCCTCGATCACCTTATCAACTCTCTCCTCTAGTCTTATCAGTCTGGGGGGGGTTGTGTCCCCCCCACCCTCTTTAAATCCCTGGAACATATTCTCGTCACTTTCTACTGTATTTCTCCTTTCTATACTTCTAATCTTTACATTTTTATTTGCCATTTCGTCATCCGGTGGTCGTTTCATGTTGATCTTCCGCCCGTCTGCCTGGGCCAAGTCCTCCACATCCTCATTATCTTCCATTTCCCCAGTAATCCCTCCCCCTCTCCTCTTTCCTTACTTTCCCACTACCTCACGAGCAATTCCCCCCCCCCCTGCAAATACAAAAAGGCACTTCTCTTTGCGTTGGTATCCTCAATCTGCACTTTTCTTCAGAGCGTTCGTCAAGCCGTCCGTTCGTTGAAAGTGTGTGTGTGTGTGTGTGTGTGTGTGTGTGTGTGTGTGTGTGTGTCCCCCCCACCCTCTTTAAATCCCTGGAAAATATTCTCATCACTTTCTACTGTATTGCTCTTATCTATACTTCTAATCTTTACATTTTTATTAGACATTTCATCGTCGTCGGGGGGCCGTTTGTTTACCTTTCGCCTGTCTGCCTGGGCCAAGTCTACTCCTTCCTCATTTCCTTCCATTTCCCTCAGTAATCCCTCCCCTTCTCCTCTTTCCCTACTTTCCTACTACTCCACGAGCAATTTCCCCCCACCCTGTAAATACAATAGGCACTTCTCTTTGCGTTGGGATCCACAAAACTTCAATTTTCTTCAGAACGTCTTCTAAGCCGTCCGTTCGTTGAAGTGTGTGTGTGTGTGTGTGTGTATACTTTCAAACTCTGGTCATTCTGTCCTTAAAGTAGCCTACAACCATAACTGCATTTTCTGGTAAATCTTTTGTCAATCAAGGGTAATACTTTGCTTGCTAGGGCCAATTTGGTGGCTTTGTCGAGGTTAAAAAAAAAAAAAAAAAAAAAAAAACAGCCAGCCTGCCAGACAGAATATGACTTCATATAGAGAAACCAAGGTGGTAAGATATGAATATTGTAATGGCGATACCCACCATGAAACTGTTGTTGGAGTAACACACAATGGCAGCCATGTTAGTGTGAGTGAGAGGTGGGAGGAGATGTGCAACTGGACGCTGGACCACATGTTCGGGCATGCTGTCATCCATCCTAATGCTGAAGACTTCAAGGGCAAAGATGAGCAGAGGCGCATCAACAAGCGCCTCTGTAATGGCCGACAGGAGGACGTTGGTGGGAGCAGAATTGGCAGAAGGCATAAGAAGGGCTGGTCCGCTGGGCGTTAGCAAGATCTGTCAGGTAAGCAGAAAACATTTGAAGACAACAGACTTATTACCAAAACAGTCATTTTGTTGATAACTTTGTCATATGAAACAGAAGATTTGATATTTGTGCTATCATAATGTTCACTATGTAAGAACATATATCTATGGGTTTGTTTTGCAATGGGTGTTCATGGTTTGTTAGATTTTCCAAAATTATGAGGTTGATTTTGTCCATTCCCAGTGGAAATAGTCAAAATGTCCCTAACAGATTCTATGCTGTATTGATTTTAACCAGTTCTCTCGAGTTTTCAATTTCTAATTACTTTGGCTTAGAAGCCCGAGAGCTAAACTAATCAGGAATAGAAATTAGACGTTGACCCAGATCACCGCCCTCCTTCCCCAAATTATACAGCGCCAACAAAGAACAATTTGCATACTCATTATTAGACTTTCTGAGTAAAAGCAGCAACGACTGCAACAGCACTGTAGGAGAGAGGCCAAACGCAGAGTATGGGATCTGAAGAAGCCCTGCTGGGCGAAAAGTTGAATACATTGGATCCCATACTCTGCGTTTGGCCTCTGTCCTATTAGACTTTCTCCTGATAGTGGTAAGGGACAAAGCCACTGTTGCATACATGGCTGTGTGTATTTACCTAATTGTAGTATACAAGAAAGGAACAACACTCGTTGGGTCCCGTCTCCTATTATTTAGTTTTCTAACATTCCTAGACTCAAACTCATGTATGGTTCTAAATTAATCCATATCCTTGATTACCAATTATTATATTTAGATTTGAACATATGCATTGTTTGAGCTTGGGCTATATAACATTCTATGCTATTCCACATATTCATACATCTAGTGTGTATGTGTTTTTGGGAGCATGTGTGTTTTGTGTGTATAGGTATGCATGTTTGTATGTGCACGTGTATGTTTGTGCATCTGAGTGTCTATATTGTATATGTTCTTATGGCTTCCTGTAGAATTTTTGCTTGTGCACCTGCAGAGATTGTGATTATGTATACAAGTACAAAATATTATAATATATATATATATATATATATATATATATATATATATATATATATATATATATGTATGTATATATATAAACACCTACTTCACCACTAATATAGACAAAAGTAGCACCAAGATCCTTAGGTTCAAGTCGTGAAGAAAATTCTCTCAGTTTCTCGCCGAGCGAAAGAGGACTTTCACGACGAAGAATGTGTTGAACAACCTGTTGACATAAAAAAGTATCAGAAAAAGGGATCACTTGCAACATCTTACTTATTTACACACACACGTCGGTCGAAGTGACAACGAAGTTTGGACTCCGAAAAAATCTACAATCTTCGTGGATCTCAACGACGAGGGAGTACCTGTGTTGTATTAATAGGGAACGGGGAAGCTCGTGGTGTAGTGGGAAGGTGAAGAAAAATGAGAAAGGGAGGGATTACTGAGGAAAATGGAAGGAAATGAGGAAGGGGACGAATGGGCCCAGGAGGTCAGACGGTATATCAACAAGAGAGGGACAGATGACAGTGGTGAAGTCGAAGAGATTAGTGAAAATGTAAAAAATAGAAATATAGATAAGAGCAGCGCAATGGAAGGTGAAGATAATCATTTCCATGGATTTAATGAGGGAGGAAATGACAACCTCCCCCGACTAGTAAATCTAGAGGAGAAACTAAAAGAAATGAACGAAACATGGGAGGTTAGGTTTAACCAATTAACGCTAGTTACCCAAAGAGTTGATAAACTGGAAGAACTAAAGAAGGAGAATCAAAACCTAACTAAAGAAATAGAAGAATTAAAAAGACAGTTAAGAGAAGTAAAGGAAGAGAATGAAGAATTAAGAGGAATAATAAAGAGAATAAAGAGTCCATACCATAAGAGGTAAGTGGTTGGAAAAAGTACAAGAGAGCAATAAAATGGAATTTAGAGGTATAGTGGAACAGCAGATGAAAGAACAAACTAAGGACACAGTTATTAAAGTGATGGGGGAGAAGGAGAGTATAGTAAGAGACTTAGCGGATAAAAAGAAATGCATAATTATGTTAGGGAGGGAAGAGAAGAATAATCCAAATAGGACTACAAGAATAAAGGAGGAAAAGGAAAAGTAAATAAGATATTAGAAGTAGTTCAAGAATATGAACCAGAAACAGGGAAAGAAATAGAAGAAATATATAGACTAGGGAAATACAATATATATAAGACCAGACCAATTAAGGTTAAATTCAGGTCGCAAACGACAGCAAAGAATATCTTAGCAAAAACAGGGAAACTAGCAGACAGTGATCAATATAAACAGGTATGGATAAAAAGAGAAATGAATAAAGAGGAAAGAGAGGAGGAGAAAACAAAAAGACTAGAAACTAAGAAAAAATGGGAGAAAAAACAGAGTCAGACAAAGAGAAATTCTATTGGAGAGTGGTGGATATGAAAGTGAGGAAATGGTTCATAGTGGAGAAAATGGAAGGGAAACAGAAAACACGATGGAAGTAACAGAAAATTAAAAGTGTCTTACACAAATATAGATGGATTAATAACAGGCTTGAACGAACTGAATGATTACCTGAAGGAAAAAGAACCGGTCATAATGGGAATTGTAGAGACAAAATTGAAGGGTCCACTACCGCCCAACAATGTTGTTGTTGTTGACTGTCTGTCCGAGCAGTCCCGTCTCCCCAAGGAATGCCATAGCCGAAACTGTGTTTTCCCACAAATCCTTTATAGAGCGTATGTTGTGTTGTTTGCGTGCATGATTGTGCATATAATTATTGGATTAGAAACAGAGAAGTAAAACAAGGGCGTGGAGATATGTTCCTAACTAAGAAGGATATAAATGTGAGGAATGTCACATATGAAAAGAATAGAGTAGAGATGATTATGATGGAAGCGGAGGACAGGGATGGGAAGAGCGGGAAGTTTGTGGCAAAAAATGTGCCTCCTAAAACGGCTTCGTGGGAAGAGAGAGAACACAAAAATATGTTAGAAGACACAAGGATAACACTAAATAAGATAATAGAAGATGGAGGAAGAATAGTTATAATGGGTGACTTTAATTGTAAAGAAATCTGCTGGGAAGAGATGACAGTAAAGGGTGGAGACGACGTATGGGGAAATGTACTACTTGATATGATTGTAGAACCTACAATAACGCAATGGATACAAGAGAATACTAGGTATAGAAATGAGGAAGAACCATCGAGACTGGACCTAATAATCACATCAGAACCTGAAATAGTGGACAAGATTGAATATAAGACACCAATAGGTAAAAGTGACCACATATTGATTGAACTGGAACTAAATGAGGAAAAATACATGAAAAAACGAACAATATAGAAAAGGAAGATTGATGTATGAAAAACAAATTTTGATGAAATAACAGAATTCTTTAAAAAAGCAGACTGGGGAAGAATACACAAGGAGGAAACAACAGTAGAACAGAAATAGAATATTTTGACAAAAATTATAAAGGAGTGGAAAAGTATGTTCCAAGACAAAAGCAAGAAAAAGAATATGTAAAGTGCTGGTACAACAAAAGATGTAGGGAGTTAAAATACAAAAGGGATAAAGCTTGGAAAAATGGAAAAAAAGACAAAAGATCTGAAAAATGGAAAATATATACTAGTTATAGAAATGAATATGTACAAGTGTGCAGAGAAGAAAAGAGAAAATACGAAAATGATGTCTTAGAAAAATGTAAAGATCAACCAAAACTATTGTACAAATTTGTAAACAACAAACTGAATAACAAACAAGAACTACGACAAACTACGACAAGGAGGAATTGAATACACAGAGGAAACAGAAATGGCAGAAATTATGAACAAGCATTTTAAATCGGTGTTTACGAGGGAGAACTTAGAGATGTCGAGTGGGAGGAGAAAGCCCCCCACCCCCTATGAAAGAGATAGAAGTAACAAGGAATGAAATAATGAATCACTTGAGTAATCTCGATGTCAGAAAATCGCATGGACCAAATGAAATGGCAAACTGGATTTTGAGAGAAAGCAGGAATGAACTAACAGACAAAATACATAGTCTAATAAGTAGTTCATTGAAAGAAGGAAAAGTTCCAGAAGATTGGAAAAGAGCAAATATAGTACCAATATATAAAGGGGAAATAAGAAAGACCCTACTAACGATAGACCGGTCTCTCTTACAGGTACGATAGCTAAAATTTGTGAAAGAATGATCAAAAGTAGATGGGTAAGGGATTTGGAAAAAAACAACGTACTAAATCCAAGGCAATATGGATTTAGACAAGAACGATCATGTGTCACAAACTTAATGTGTTTCTATTCAAGGCTAATAGATATATTTCAAGAAAGAGATGGATGGGCTGATTGTGCATTTCTAGACCTTAAAAAAAGCTTTTGATAAGAAGTTGTTTAAGAAATTAGAAACTGCAGGAGGAATACAGGGCAAACTGCTGAAATGGATGGAAGACTTTTTGCAAGAAAGAAAAATGAGAGTAGTGATAAGAGACAAACACTCTAATTGGGATGAAGTGATAAGTGGTGTTCCACAAGGAACAGTTCTGGCCCCAATAATGTTTGCTATATATATTAATGATATGGATAAAGGAATTGAAAGTTATATGAGCTTCTTTGCGGATGATGCAAAATTGTTGAAAAAAGTGAACACTGAAGAAGATTGTGAGTTGTTACAGAGAGATCTCAATAAAGTATGGGGATGGAGTAGAAAGTGGGAGATGGAATTCAATACTAAGAAGTGTAGTATAATGGAATTTGGAAGAAGCAAAAAAAGAATAGTAGGATCATATAAATTGGGAGAGGAAGGAATGAAAAAAGTAGAAAATGAGAAGGACCTAGGATTCATTATTATGAATATGTCACCTGAAAAACATATAAGCAAGATTTTTGGAGAAACTTATAATTTAGTAAGAACAATCAAAGTGGCATTTACGTCCCTGGATGAAGAAAGGGTGAAGAAAATACTAATCACTTTAATAAGACCAAGATTGGAATATGTAGCGACGATGTGGGCACCAAGTACAAAAAAATTATAACAAAACTTGAAAGAATACAAAGAGCAATTACAAAATTGGCACCAACACTCTAAAAATATCATATGAAGAGAGACTAGCAAAACTTGAGCTACAGACACTAGAGCAAAGAAGAGAGAGAGGAGATTTGATAACTATTTATAGAATCATGAAAGGCATAGAAACTATTGATAGAGAGGATCTAATAAAATGGGATGATAGAAATACAAGAGGGCATGGGAAGAAAATCAAGACAGTTATAGAAGAGATCTGAAAAAGAACAGCTTTCCCCACAGAGTAATAGACATTTGGAACAAGTTAGATGAGAAAGTGGTGTGTGCAAAAACAATACATGAATTTAAAAATAGTTTAGATAAAATGAGATATGAAGACGGGACGCTACGAGCATGGCTCCCCTTCCCATAAAATACAACTAGGTAAATACACACACAAAAGACGGGTCACTATGAGCATAGCTCCCCTTCCCGTATAATACAACTAGGTAAACACACACACATACACCAAGTTAATAGTGGGTGGTGAGGTCTTTGAAGAGGCCTCAGCTCAGGCAGAAATAATGAATGAATGTTTCCAATTGGTCTTCATATAAGAGAGCAATTTTGGAGGGGGGAGGGGCGAGGGAAGCAAAAATTCAGTTTAGAAGAGGAAGTGCTCAGTCTTTTGGGATCATCGGATGTGGCAAAAGTTTTAGGACCTGACAGGGTCTCAAACTGGATACTTAAATAATGTAGGGAACAACTAGTGGATAAGGTTCACAGTCTTACTACATGTTTGTTGAAAGAAGACATTGTGTCATTTGACTGGAAAAGGGCAAGTATGATGCCAATTCACAAAGGTGGGAGCAAGGAAACACCATTTAATTATAGGCCGGTATCACTGACCAGCACAATAGTAAAATTATGTGAAAGGATTGTGAAGAATTGATGGACTAAATATATTGAAGAGATGAACATTCCGACAGACAGTCAGTTTGACTTCAAATGTGGAAGGTTGTGTGTGTTGAACCTTTGAAGCTTTTACTCAAGAGTAATTGATGCACTGCAAAAAAAGAGGTGTGTGGACTGTGTGTACCTCAACCTAAAGAAGGCAGTTGATTAAGTACCTCACAGTCAACTTATGTGGAAATTGGAGCACAATTTTTTTTTTATAGATACATGAGGACAATAGTAAAGGATAAGATGTCAATGTGAAGAGCAGTAACAAGGAGAGTACCACAAGGTTCAGTACTTGCACCAATAATGTTTCTTGTCCATGTCAATGATGGAAGGAGCAACAAGTTATGCCAACAAGTATGCAGAGCTGATGGCCAGGGGTGGTTGCTGCTGATTGGCCCCCAACTCTTGGGGTTGGGGGGTGGTCCCACGACGTAGACGTTGCAGCTCCAGGACCAGACTGCGACCAGGACCAGACTGCGATGCGGTCACCACCCAGCACTTCTAAGCTACCAGAAGAGGCTGGACGACCGTGTTGTGAACAGCTGCCCAGGATGTAACACTTCACCCCATACCATACAACACACAATGGAAGACTGCATTATACACAATCATGCACGCAAACAACACAACATACACTCTATAAAGGATTTGTGGGAAAACCCAGTTTCGGCTGTGGCCTTCCTTGGGGAGACGGGACTGCTCGGACAGACAGTCTAGGGAACGACAACAACAACAACAACAAGTATGCAGATAACCCAAAAATCACGAGAAGAGTGAAAAACAAGGAGGACGGTAAACTATTGAAAAAAAAAATCTAGGTACTATTTTTGAATGGAACCAAGGATGAGAAATGTTCAATACCAATAAACGCAAAGTAATGGAAATGGGCAATAGTGGCAAAAGACCATCTTTAAATTATTCCTTGTGAAGTGAACCAATTACAAAAGCAAAAGAGGAGAAAAACTTGGGAGTGTTGATAAAAGACAACCTGTCACCTGAAATTCACAACTACAGCCATTGCAGCATGCTCGACACTCCACTTACATATCGCACCGACCATACAACCATACTAAACCTGATTAAACCACCATTTTGAGCTCCAGATGTTGCGTCGTCCTTCAGGGGACAGACCGACTGTTCTACAGTGGACATTCAAGGCTGATCATACACACATACAGTCGAAGGAGGCTGGGAAACTGCTTACCTGGAAGGGACGGGGCAGGGTCATGAGCCGAGAGGCTACCTCACTTCCACCCTTAGCGCAAGAGCTCCCCGCGCTTGAGACGCCGTCGAGGACCATAGAGGGAGGCGGGGTGCACAGCAAGAGAGCGTGGCGCAGCTGTTACACAGAACAATGGATTAAGGTGACAAAAGGAACGGATCGCGGTATAGGAGGTTATCTTGTGGTAAGTGAATTTCAAATGTATTGCTGGTGTTAATCACATTCTAGAAGGAGCCGAAGTATAACATCTCATAGGTTATTATCGACACAGCTATACTTGTGTTCGAGTATTTAACAGTGTTCATCTGCAGTTTAGAAATCCTATGTGGGATTTTTGAACGTAGTAGAACAATAAATGCGTATTGTATAATCACCAATAATTCATCAGCGCTTCTATCTTTGAGGACAGTTGTTCAGATCGAAGACTCCAAACTTGAGCACTGCAAGTCTCTAAGTCATTTGGACTCCAGAAACGCTTTTTTTCTGGTGAGGGTACTGTTTAATATATTACCTACTAATACGCAATACATGGACACTTACATGTATATTTTTAAAGAATAACCCACCTGTACGTTGTTCCTGTAGACAGAGACAAGATTACGAAGTGCAGGTGGGAGGTAGGGTGGTCTGACGCAGGATCTGCTCAGGGAGTGGGAAGGATGCTGGAGCAGAATCCGCACACACTCTTGCTGACCACGCTTCATACATGGGCAAAGATTGAAGGCTTAAGAACCGTGGGTTACTGGGTACTGTTTGGGAAAATTATTCTTTGGAGGTTTGAGAGTATGTTTTCCAGTTGGTTTTGAGCTAAATATAAGTGAAAAAATATTCATTGGTTTTAATTTTGGTAACAGAGACAAACAGAAAGATCTGTTCAGGAGGGACAGATTTATCATGGCAGTTTTCTACCTTGTTACCATATATCAAGAGAACGTACATACGTTACCAAAAAGAGCTCATTTTTCGAATTTTTATACTGGAAGGGACGAATACGAATTATAAGGTTACAGAAAAATGTTGCCTTGATGCATAAAAAAAAAAAAAAACAGCGTGAGGAAATTAAATGTGATAAAAGATGCCCTATATTGCGTCTTGCGGGATGGATAGCCTTCTTTGGGGAATTCCCATGAACCCCTCTGGTTTGTCTTTGTTCACTATATCATAGTACGATATATAGCACAACAGAACAAAATGGACGACAACCTAAGCCTGTACCTCAAGAGCAGCCACGAGCGCCGTGCGCTGATTATCCCCAGCAGCGTTGATGTTAATGTCCTGATGGGTAACAAGTTGCTGGACAACGTCGATGTGGCCAGCCTCGCAAGCCAACCCCAGAGCTGTCATCCCATCCTGGGTCATGCCATTCACGTCCACTCCGCGTACCTGCGGAAAGATACCGAAGTCATGTCCATATCGCTACCTTGACGAATTTCCTTAAGGATTCTGTTCCACGACGATGGTGTCTTTCTACCGTGTTAAAAGTGATAATATGGCAAATCCTTTAATCAGTCGAGATGTTTGATTTTTGCTTGTATCGCAGGTCGAGCTCGTTTCCAAGCCAAGGAATATTTGACTTCAATCGCAAACAGTTACCAGTGAATGGTAGGATATTAGGTAGTTGGAGTATAGTGCCTCACACGGCGCGGAAACGTTATTAGATATGCTCAAAGTACCTGCAGAAGTGCGGCAACGACGGATCGGAAGCCAAGCATGGCCGCCCACATGAGAGCCGTCATGGACTGGTCATCCCTTAGTGAGAGGTCGATTCCGTTTGCTTCAACCAGAGATAGGGCCGCCTCGACGTTGGCACTTTTGCAGGCGTGCAACAGGGCCGTGCAGTGCCTCTCGTCCTTTAGATTTACCTTGGGAGCAGAGAAGAGGGAAGAGGCTAGAAATTTCAATACACAGAACGTAAGTTAGAAGGGATGGGGACAATACAACCAATGCTCACTGTTGTAGAAACGAAGGGGACAATACAACCAAAGCTCAGTGTTGTATACGGCATTACTTATACTACAAAATGAAATAAGAATTCGAAAGGAAGAAGGAAACAGGGTCGCGGAGGGTTACTTACGTCAATGGCGGGTAAGTTGAGCATGAGTTTCAAGGAAGGAAGTCCCTCCGGATATGTAGCGGCGTACATGAGAGCCGTCCGCCCCTCGAATGTGGCTTTATTCACGTCGACGTCTGGTCTCGCCAGAAGAATCATGGCGATATCATAATGCCCGTCACTGATGGCTCGGACCAGCGGCGTCTTTCCTTCGGCATCAGTGACGTTGACATTGATGCTAGTATTGTCAAGGAGTGCCTCGACAGAAGATATTGATCCACGGCGAACGGCGTGTAGCAAGGCGGGCGTGCCGAACCCATCCGGTTGATTGGCCTTGACGTTATTTCGAGCGGCGAGGAGGGCTACCACCCCGGGATGATTGTGCCTTGCAGCCAATAGGAGAGCTGTCTGGTCATACTCCCGACATACCAGGTTAGGCTCAAGGTCCGGATGGGAGAACAGAAGACGAACCATTTCCTCCCTTCCCATCATGGCAGCATACATTAGCGCCGTCTTTCCTTCATCGTCTTGCATGTTGACGCGAGCGTCCTTGTGCTCCATGAGGAGGCGGGCGCAGTCCATGTGATCATTCTGTGCTGCTAGGATCAATGCCGTGTGTCCTTTCTGCGACTGC
Source organism: Oratosquilla oratoria (assembly GCF_046742065.1). Classification (NCBI taxonomy): domain Eukaryota; kingdom Metazoa; phylum Arthropoda; class Malacostraca; order Stomatopoda; family Squillidae; genus Oratosquilla; species Oratosquilla oratoria. The sequence goes on along the minus strand of NC_134816.1, from coordinate 20,981,972 downwards.
CAATTAACTTCGATGTCGGACCGACCGAGAAGCTTTTTCGTAAGGCGAACATTTCCGTGGTGACCAGCCACCAAGAGAAGTGGTGTTTCGCTGTTCGGGTCTGGTAGATTGATGGAAACCTTCGGCATCTGGATAAAAAGTTCAGCTACATCTTCGTGGCCGGCCATAATGGCATAAAACAAAGGAGTGAAACCATCCGTTGTAATAATGTTGACATCGACGCCAGGGTGTCTAAGAAGGCAGTTGGTCACTTCGTAGAATCCCTTCTGTGCTGCTTTGGTGAGCGCGGTGTGTCCATAGCCGTCCCGCTGATTGACATTAACTTCTGGGTTGTTAAGGAGGGTGGAGAGAGCCTTGAGCTGACCGTGTTCAGCTGCCGTCATGAGGGCTGTGCGTCCCATTGAGTCTGCTTTGTTTACAAGGATGTCCTCATGGGCCATCAATAAGCGTAGGATGTCGACGTAGCCATGTTCAGCCGCCACTATGAGGGGTGTTCGTTCTCGCTCATCCGTCTCGTTGACATTGATAGATGGCACCCTGAGGAAGACTTTTACGACTTCCGCCTGTCCACTTGCTACCGACCAAGCAAAGGACGTCTTCCCTGTCTTCTGCCTCCAGCTAACGTATGGCCCATTTTCGAGGAGCTTAATGACGTCGTTCATGTTGTCCACCTGCACGTCACTGACTGGATGGTCGTAGCGGGCGTGAAGGCGCGACGGTGTGGTTATTGAGGAGACGGACCAGGCATCATCAGAGGCATCATCTTTGGTATCGGAGGTCAGCTCTCCGTATTTGAGAAGCAGCTGCACCACTTCTTTGTTTCCCTCTGCAGTGCCCCACTTCAGTGCGGTATTCCCTTTGTTGTCTACAGCATCGGGACTCACACGCGTATCACGAAGGAGTGTCCGGACAGCCAGATACTGGTCACACCTTGCCGCCCACATCAACGGTGTCATCCCGTCTGCGTCTTTGAGGTCAGGTTTGAGATCCTCGAACTGCTGTAAGAGCTCTACCACGTGTACATAGCCAAGGCGTGCTGCCCACGCAAGCGCCGTCATGCCCTGGGTGTCAGCTTCATTTATGTCCACAATCGGGTTTGAGATGAAGAGTTCAACAGTACTCTTCTGTCCGTTTTTGGCCGCCAGTAGGAAGGCGGTGAAGCCGTGGCGGTTGCGGGCGGAGATATTTGTGTTGTGGGAAATTAGGGCAGAGACGACATCGTCATGGCCAGCAGAAGCGGCTACCATCAGCGGTGTCAAGCCCTCTTGGTCCTCTAAATTGGTGTCAATGGACGGATGGTGAAGGAGGATATAGACGCAGTCAGCATGTCCTGCCCTTGCCGCGTACTGTAAGGCTGTAGCGCCCAGGTTGTCCCGCAAGTTAATATCAGTGTCGCGGCATTTGGCGATCATGTTAACGATAGGCGAATAGCCGTGCTCAGCTGACCGCATGAGCGCAGTCACATGATCTTTGGTGGACAGATTGACGTCCACCTCATCTTCTTGCAGGAGTGAGTTGCACACTTCTACATGACCCGTCTCAGCGGCCATGATGAATGCTGTCCGGCCCACGTTGTCCTTCCGTGTAAGGGGGAAATGTTTCCGAAGGAGTAACTCGACTACTTCACCCTGGCCTACAGACACGGCCCACATGAGAGCATCCATACCATCACTATCTATTGCATCTGTGGTAGCACCCGCGTCCAGTAACGCTGCCACGCAGCCTGCACCACCTCCGGCCGCTGCCCACAGGAGCGCCGTGGAACGGTCTGGATGTTGTTTGTCTACTGTGGTCCGGTATGAGGATAGAAGAATGCGAACTACCTCTTCGTGGCCATGTACGCTGGCTTTCATGAGTGCTGTCTCGCCTATGTAGTTGCCAAGGTCCGGTTCTGTGTCCGGGTGGACTAGGAAGAGTCGCACTACACCTCCATGCCCTCCCCGAGATGCCCACATAAGCGCCGTCCAGCCCTCGGAATCCTGTGCGAGATCGGAAGTTCGTGTTGTGAAGGTGGGGAAACAGTGTGAATAATATGAATCTATTTTAACAGGACTCATTACTGAAGAACCTTGACTCTCCTCTGGTCAAAGGTGAGGATAACATAATATCAGGGTAGAAATCAGAGCCCAAAATCTCAGCTATTTGACAAGAATATATTTAATTCCTTTACCACAGAATGGTTAGTGTGACAAATGTGGATATGAGCCAGAGAATGGAGATGGGAAGGAAGGTGTTGGATGTCGTAGAACAGAAAATACCATTATTTTGGCATGTGAGAAGAATGAGGAAAGACTAGCAAAGAGGGTGTGGAAAGCAGAAGTGGATGGAGTGAACTAAAGAGGAAGACCGCGAATGAAATGAATGGCTCAGGTGATGGGAGATTTGGATGCACGTGGATGTTTGTTGATGAGGGAAGAAAGACTGCATATGATTAGAGTGAATAAGAGGAAACTGTGAATGGGTAAAAGGATGACACAGATTGAAAGGATGTGATCCTCTATTTCATAATATATTTTGAATGGGTAAGGAGGGGTCTCAATACGGTATAGTTCGTGAAATAAACCAACTTCTGCAATTAAGCCCTGCTGTGCAAGAAATGGACTTTGCTGTATTGTTTTTAATCCAAGAAGTGTGTTGAGAAATAGGTGAGCTTTCATAACTGAGGTGCTGAGATGGAAAGGGTCGTTGGATAAGTTTTATTTTTATGACGAGCGCGCGTGCGTGTGTGTGTGCTTTGACTTGGCCACCCTCCCTTATAAGTGGGGGAGACTGATGTGTATGTATATGTATACTGTATATAGATTCAAAACATGTATCTGGACTCTGAAAAAGCTGTTGATACTGTTCCACATAAGAGCCTACGACCTAAGCTCGATTCATATCGTATAAGGAAAAACCTACTAGGTTGTATGAGTAATTGTTTGAACAAACATAACAACGATTAGAGGGAGGGTAGCGTTAGGGGAGGAGGTGGCGGTAGGGAGGCAGACAGACGGAAAAATAATAAATAGAACATCGCTGTCAGGATACCTGGAGGTTGACGTGAGTGGCCGGATGCTGAAGGAGTGACGCCACCACCGCTTCGCGGCCACTCCAAGACGCGTGCATGAGAGCAGACTCTCCGTGTGCGTTCTGCCAGTTCACGTCGGCACCGGCCAAAAGTAGGGATGTCACACTATCAAGATCACCCTTCATACTTGCGTCCATCATCCGTTCCTCTACACAGAAGGTACAAGAACATAAGAACATAAGGATGAAGGAGACTGCAAGAGAACATAAGGCCTACACTAGGCAGTTCCAAGTTCCTTACCATCTGTCATTTCTATCCATAAATTTACCTCACCTTTTCTTAAAGTAACCAATTGTTTCAGCTCTCATTCCATTGTTATTACTAAGTCTATTCCATTTCATTAACCACTCTATTGGTAAACCAATTCTTACCTATTTCCTTCTTAAACCTAAATTTGTCCGATTTAAATCCATTACAAGCGGAGGAGAGACAGAGGACAAACAGTATATATGTAGGTAAACATATAGATTAAATAAGTAGATAAATAAGTAGCTATCTAGATGAATTGATAAATGGGTGAAATGACGAATAAAGATGTAGATAAATTCAATTCCATGTTCATGATGGATGTTATTAGATCGAGGGAGTTAATTGAAATACCTTTCAACCCATAAATATAATTTGGTGTTATTTAGTTCAAAGAACGTTGTTATGTTCACGAAGAGGAACAGATAAAACTTCACAGAATACGCCACCATATTGAAGAATTTATAGAGGAAGGATCATGTTACTTTATCCATGGAGAAATTGTATCACCCTACGATTTTCTTGCATATAAGTTTATGACATATATTCCCAAGGAATATAAAAAGAGCGTCAAGGTGAGAAAAAGAAATCGTCCATGTAATGATCATCAAAACAAAAGAACAATCTCTCACTCGTGATAGAACATGATATCTTTTCACCCCCATCGTAAACTGTCATACACTAACATCAGGTAAATTTTACACTTCACTACATGTAACACCACACGATAGATTTGCTTCTTTCTCTTTCTCTACCTCTGTCTGTCTTCCTCTCCCTCTTCTTCCTCCCTCTTTTCAGATTTTTCTCTATCAATCTATTCATGTCTTCTTCTTGGTAGCAACACATGTTATCTCGTATTAAGACAGTACCCTCCTTTCTTCGGTAGCCATATGTACTACAAAAGTCTTTCCCTTTTACCTCATTATTCGATGGGCCACACAAATACACCATAAACTAGTTTCTCCATTGCCTAAACTTTTTCTGCCATATGGAACCACATGACTGGTCCATACCCGCCTGAAGAAGCTGTTTATTTCTCTTAATGATGAAAAATAGTTCTACAACCATTTCAGATAGATTGAATAAATGACTAACCCATCAGAAATTTGAAACGAAGACTGTTTATAAGTCCACGTCGAAATGCTCTCGGTTACCGCGCATTCCTTATTTCATTACCTCCAGGGTTGTCACCCTACAAGTATTTGTATTTATTTTAGAAAGAGTGAATAAACGTCTAATCTTGTAGTCTTCTATTTGAACACCTGCTGAGCTAGCTATTTATTCAGTCTGTTGAAATCGAATGTGAATACTTGTCTGGTGACAACCCTAGATTCAATGACATAAAAACCGTGTTTGCGTGACTTCCACAAGTTGATTTCGGGACAGGACTAGGTCATCTACGGGATTTATCCCCTTTGGAGATTTGCCGATGATAGAGAGCGTTGAATCATGAATTCGTAAACACAGTCTTCGTTTCAAATCCCTGTAGCGTTAATCACTTATTCAAAGAACTTTTCCTCAAAGTTTTAATTTGTGTTCCATTTCAATTAAAATATCTAGAGTTCGTTTGAATGAATAGCTAAGATAACTATTATCGTTGGTTCCAACACCGTCATAGTACGTTAAAACATACCTTTAGTGATAATCCCCACTGAGCTGAGAGCCCTTTGTAGAACATTTCCCTTTGGTTTCTTGGTCTGACGACTTTTATCCAACATCCTTCGATCGTCCCCAACCTTCACCCTCAGCTCCTCCATGGCTGTGTCCTTTCGGCTTGTTTCCGATCGTTGCCAAAGGCGGGAGATGAAGGGGGCTGGGGCTGTCTCCTGTTGAGCCACAGGAACCTAAAAACAAAGAATAAAGAGAAGGAATATAAGTTGTAACAGGGTGATGCAAACAAGGTCATCATAATAAAACAACAGGGCAGGACTCGCAGTAATGGGTATAAACTGGACAAATTTAGATTTAAGAAGGAAATAGGCAAGAATTAGTTTACTAATAGGGTGGTCGACGAATGGAATAAACTTAGTAACCATGTAGTAAGCGCTGAAACTATCAGTTGTTTTAAAAAACGATTAGACAACTTTATGGATGGGGATGACAGGTGGTGATGGATACGGAGCTGCCTAGTGTAGGCCTTATGGTCTCTTACAGTCTCCTTTATTCTTATGTTCTTATGTTATTTATACATCATATATGCCTGGATTCAAGAGTGGAACATCAATTTAATTGTCAGAAAATGCAGAGTAGTGGAAAAGGGTACTAGCTCAAAAAGGCTATGATCAAATTAATTACTGGGAGGGCGAAAGAGGTATATGATCTAGGAGTGTTGATAAAGAGCAAATCTCTCACCTGACAAGCATATCAGTAAAATTGTGGGGAAGGCGTACTGATTCCCAAAGGTGAACTTTCATGGATGATAAGATGATAAAGAAATAGAGACACTGATCCGACCAAGATTGAAAAATGCAGCAGGGGTATGGGCCCTACATATGAAGGAATGTGTACGCAAAACCGTGAGATTAACAACCACCGGAAATCAAAACGATTCACAGATTTGCAGATGAGTTGCACTATCCCTGGTATCGTTAAAGGAACGAAGAAAGGTGATTTGATTGTATTGTTCAAACCAATGAAAGGGGTGGACAATGGTTGGCAGGGAGTTTCTTTTGATATAGGATAGGAAGGTACCACTGGGAGACGGACACAAGTTAAAAACGTCTGCCGGATGTAAAGAAATTGTGTTCCGCACAGATGCCTAAATTCCTTGAATACCCTAGGCGCTGATATAGCAAAAGCTGAAACCATACCCAAATTCAAAACTAGATGCGATCACTGTAAAATGAGTGGATGAAGGGGGTGAAGAATTTCAGATTTTCATATGGATGCGTAAATTCGTGGAATATCCTAGGGAGTGATATAGCACAAGATACATGAATTCAAGACGAGTTATGCCAATAGGGTAAAGGATAGGTCTCTTAGCGCGGCTCTCTTTCTATAATATACAGTTAGGTAAATGTAGTGAGGTTAACACACAGACACACAGACGCACGTACACACACACACACACACGCGCGCGCGCGCACATGACCCGACGGTGCAGTGGTGGAGTTTGCAACTGCTGCTGCAGCGGTCCGAGTTCGAATCCTGCCTAGGGCTAAAATAATTTCAGTATAGCTGCACTGCTAGTCGTTATTCCAACTCTCGTGGGCGGGGAGTTGGGTGTGTGCGTGTAAGGTCACAGCAGTATCCATAGATCGGTCATATATGAGCTCTGATCTATTTTCCAGGAAGGTAATAGCTGTCGATCACGAGTCCAACGCGTGATCCAAGATCATGGTGAATCACACACACACGCATGCCTACACATAATTGGACGACACAGTTGAATAGGTGGTATAGCAATCGTCTTCACTTGACCCAGTTCATACACTGCTCTAATGTCAAATATATGAATTCATATCAACAACCTGGCAGTCTATACCGAGGACGAAATAAAAATGAAAATAGAAAAATCTATTCTAATCGTTACAGTTGATGTAACTAAACGTTAACCATGGTGAAGATAGTGTTAAATATGTGGTTAAACATTACCTTTTTAGCAGGGCGTAGAGAGATTCCGATTCAGCCGTTGGAAACAGTTTGAATGTCTTGATCATGAAGCAAAAGTGCTTCTTTTACTTCCAACTCTCCTGCCCAGCAGTGAACGATGGTTGCTGGGCATAAGAAGGAGAGTAACTAAGATTTCTCTAACGAACTAAGAAGAGATTCAAGGAAACAAGAGAGGGAGAGAGAACCACATGTGTTTGTGTTTGGGTACTAGAGGGCACTGGTAAGGATGTGATAAAAAGATAACATAGATAACAGTTTATGGTTGATTTGGGGGTGCGCTGATAAGATATGATGTGCAAGCTTAGGACAGTGACTTGTGAGGTAGTTTGTCAATCCGAGAGAGATGTATTCAATTATATAAATGATTAATTAATAAAAAAAATTCTCGAATCAAAATAGTTCGTCGATTATATTAGGAAGATTATTCTAAAAAGCTCAAACTACGAGATATTTTTTGATAAAGTCTGAAGAGGGATAGATAAGACACTGTAAGATATGAATGATCCTAAAAATATTTAGCATAGATAAAAATAAAATAGTCATTGCTTAAAAATTATTTTCTACAAGAGTAATTTATTTAAGAGAACGTCACATTTATTTAGAGGCATGACTAAAATAATTTTAACCTCTGCCGTCTTTCGCCGCTGAGCTCTCAGAACAAATGATCTGTTTTAAGTCTTGTTTTTTCCATATACCCAAACATCAAATTACTTCTCGCCTCTCCAGCACTAACATTCCGTAGCAGAAGCTACCCATGGATTTTTTTTTCATATACATATCTACATGTATACATACTCGTACATGTATGTATGTATATACGGCAGTATGTACCGATAATTCAGGACTATAAAAAAT
>NC_134816.1:20956689-20961689 GCF_046742065.1 Oratosquilla oratoria | reverse complement strand
CAGGAGAGGCGAGCAAAAAGTGGAAGTGGGAGCTTTAGTATGGATCCGGAAAGAAACTACGATGCCGGGTACCTGCCGCAAGCTGAATCCCAAGTGGGAAGGACCCTATACAGTGGTAGAGGCATTAGCAGGACACAGTGTATACGAACTAAGAAATCCCTTCACGGGAAAGGAGACAAGGAGAGCTGCTGCTCAAGTGAAACCTTACTTTGGTTCCGAAGAGTGGTTGGTGGAGCCTGTTGAAAAAGAGTTCCACCCAGACCCGGAAGTGGAAATACTACCACCAAGGATGCGTCGTGCACCAAGACGGCTCATCGAGGAATGCTGAAGAAATCAAGTGGAGCAACCCGACCAGTTGGTGCCATATCTAGTGATTTAAGGTGCTAAGATGACAGTAGTTAACTGCAATAGGAAATGTAGGGATCATATCGTGCCAGTATATGTCCAAAGAAAAACGAATGCTCGTGCAAATTAATGCAAAGATGCCCTCAATGTTCCTATATATTGGACCATAAGGCTTAAATGTAACCCACCTATACTTTTATACATGTGTAAGGTTGAGATGTCCTAGGATTAAGGATGCATATATTTCATATGTTGTAAAAGGAAATTTCAGCAACAGCCAGGTGAAGGAACTAAATGTCAACTTAGGGGGAGGATAAAGAAGTCAATATTAGCCTAGGAGAGGGACTACAAACGATGGTTAGCGAGCACTTTCATTCGGAGTAGTATTGGAAAATGGGGAAATTCTTTAGCTCGAGTTGGGATCATGAACCCAACTCAAATTCACAATTGCCCGCTTGACAAGGTGTAGGACTTCAGGACCTGGTGGACAATCGCCGATTGCCCAGAGGTGAGCCCACAGAAGGGGAAGTAGTGTGCCACCCATGGGGCGAATCCACAAGAGAGAGTCGTGGATTAGCTCGGTCGTAGCGGCTATGCATGTCCAGTCAAGTATTAGGTAAGAGGTTAATTGGGGAATCCAGCCAATACGAAGGCTGATGGAAAAGTCCACGGAGACATCCACAGTAAATTGGTGTACCCCCGGGTCACCTGAGATTCGTACACCTACGAGTGTGCTGAGGGGAGAGTGCCTCGTCAAGCTATCAAAAGGATAATCGCTCTCTGATGCAGGATGGATTTTTTTTTTCTTTTGCAGGGGGATTTGGACCACACCAAATAGAATCCTTCACGTGATGTTGCGGAATTTTTTTTACGGGGTGGCGTAAGGCCATGTAAGGACAGGAATTTTGAAGGGATATTATTTTTGGAATTTCGTTTTATTTATCTGTTTATTTATTTGAGTGTTGACTTGAGAGACGGTTTTACTCAACCAAGAAGCAAAGTAGAAAATAGAGCCTTAATAGACCATGAATTTATTCTATTCTATGTCTGCCTATCAAGATGTGTTGGCAAAGATCCTTACTATAATCATTGAAGAAAAACATACAATAGGAGATAGCTACAAATATATTTCAGCTGATTTTGGTTCAACTGAGTTTCGAGACGACATTAGAATGTTCTCGAACATAGCGGGCGCACCGTAGCTCCGCCCACCCGTGACGTCACTAAACACGTTCGGACAGAGGCGTAAACTAAGGCCATTAATTTTAAGAGTAATAGGAAAAATTCCCAACTTTCAGTTCAGGATTCCACTAGAGAAATAGTTTAGGGAGAGATTGTAGCAGCTAGGGGCTCTGTTGAGAAGCGAAATGAAGTTTTACGAAATAATACAACAGGGAGGTTAGTAGTTTACCCATAGATACGAACACATAGCCGTCTCGTTCTTTTTGTGCGCAGCTAAAATTTTAATCTGATGCCAAAAATGATTCCGATAACAGGTATGAACACATTCTATAAGATTAATGAAAACAAATGTCAATATGTGAGTTAAATGATATAGTGCAGATATAGTAGGTAGATAGTTATTATTATTATTAAGTTTTGAATCTGATGCCAAAAACGATTCCGATAACAGGGTTTAAGGGAGTGTACTTCACAAACACTTTGTGTATATACATTAGCTATGAGGGTGTAATCCTTAGAGTACAATTCTGTCTGTGATCGTTCTCTAATAAGAGTACGGGGTTGAAGGTAGACACAGTGCTGGAAGTAGACACAATATTGTAAGTAGACTTATACAGTGACCGGAAGGTTGGAGCGTAAATAACTACGTTTTTCCACGTGCCTGTGACCCTACTTATGATGCCCATAAGCAAAAAAAAAAAAAAACTTGTTATTAAATGTCTCGCATACCCATATATTTTTCATATTGTAAGGATCAATAGATTAGTTGGAGAAAACCACAATATACTTTTGTATTTCCTTACTATATTTTTGCTTCAGTGTAATAATTAACACATAGCAGACCTTCACTTATATTCTTTTACTACCCCCACTTGGGCATAGGCCTTTTCGCTACCCAGAACCAACCCCGAACGACCTAAGGAAAGGGGACGGAGTCAGACGTGAATAACAAGGAGCAGTTTCCATTTATGGTCAGATATATCCATATAGACGATTGGGTGGTGGCAGCGTATACCTTTATTTTTTTTATTTCCCAAATCGTTCTTATGTGGGTATCTCTGATCACTCCCATTGGAGGTGCTCTTGGTTAAACACATCCTAATCAATCGACGGCACCACATTATGTCAATACTGACACTGCACGTGTTTCCTCAAGGAGGGTTTGTGATGTCTTACGTGGTAGACCCCGGCACTGGTTAGTCATCTTTGGGGACACCACAGGGTTCGTCTTAGGCTGGTGAGCTGCACGTACGTTTCAAAAGGGTTTTGTGATGGTCATGCTGCTGAGGATGAGGGAGCGTGTCCCATAGGACCGCTTGCGGGTCAGTAAGGTCGTGGGATGGCCAGATAGATGTGAGGACCCTTGATTTCCAATCATCATATCTAGATTTGAACTCATTTATTGTTTGAGCTTGGGTTATATCACCTTTTAAGCTATTCCACATACCTATGTATCTTTATGGAAAACTGTATTTCTTCATACCCTTTCGAATGTGGTCTCTTTTAATTTACACCCATGACCTCTTGCGATTCACCATGGTTTTGGATCACGTGTTGGACTCGTGATCGACAGCTATTTTCCTCCTGGAAGAGAGCTCAGAGCTCATATATGACCGATCTATGGTAATGCTGTGACCTTACACGCACAAAAACATCCAACTCCCTGCCCACGAGAGTTGGAGTAACGACTCCCAGCGTAGCGATACTGAAATTATTTCAGCCCTGGACGTGATTCGAACCCGGACCGCCGTAGTGGCGGCCAGGAACTCTACCACTGAGCCATTGAGTTGTGTGTGTGTGTGTGTGTGTGTGTGTGTGTGTGTGTGTGTGTGTGTGTGTGTGTGTGTGTGTGTGTGTGTGTGTGTGTGTGTGTGTGTGTGTGTCAGTGTGTATGTGTGTGTGTGTGTGTGTGTCAGTGTGTATGTGTGTGTGTGTGTGTGTGTGTGTGTGTGTGTGTGTGTGTGTGTGTGTGTGTGTGTGTGTGTGTGTGTGTGTGTGTGTGTGTGTGTGTGTTTACCTAGTTGCATTTACTTAGTTGTATCCTACGGGAAGAGGAGCTACGCTCGTGGTGTCCCGTCTCTGTATCTCGCCATATCTAATTTGCTCTTAAATTTTGTATCGTTTGTGTGTGTGTGTGTTTGTGTGTGTGTGTGTGTGTGTGTGTGTGTGTGTGTGTGTGTGTGTGTGTGTGTGTATGTGTGTGTGTGTGTGTATTTATATATAGTGTCAACTATCTTCCACCTACTTCCTTTTCCATCGTCAATCACATCTAATGGTTGATTCAACGGAGGTACAGCGATGGAGAATGATCCTGGTGTGCTTATTCATAAATTCGTCAGTTTCACAAATCAGGATATTTTAGAAATTGTATAAATATTCACTGGAATACTTTTTTAACCCATTCAACTCCGATGACAAGATGTCTTGTCATTTGGTCAAATAAAACAAAAAATCATAAAACACCAAAATGTTTGATCAAACACCAGAAAAATATGACGTCAGTCCTCGCTTCGCTCGCAGCGAAGCGAGGACTGACGTCCTATTTTTCTGGTGTTTGATCAAACATTTTGGTGTTTTATGATTTTTTGTTTTATTTGACCAAATGACAAGACATCTTGTCATCGGAGTTGAATGGGTTAAGTTGAGAAGCAACCAGCACAAACTAGCAAGCCTTAGGGCAAAGATGTTCTCGCCAAAGTTTTTACGATTACAAAAGGAATGGACAAAATTAACATTGAAGATTCTTTTATTTTTTTTTATCTTTATCACAAACAGACCGAAAAGTCACTATAACAAAATATTCAAAAGAAATATCAAAAGTGGATACGGGAAAGTGCTAATTCTGGGAGAGAATAGTCATTACATGGATGCGATTTTCCAAAAGTTGTAATGAAAATATCTATAACTGGAGTTAAGGGTCAGTTAAAGACGTACCTACGTCCAGTGCAAGGATCTTACACAAGTCAGTTGGTAGCCAGCACCTTGGTGTTTTACCTTCCTAAATTCAATGACTAATAGGACTGAGAATGAAAGGACATAGGAAAATAGAGGTGACTATATACCCCTTTACTCCCTTCACTCACTCCATTACCCTTTCTATAAAAAAAAAAAAAAATCCTCCCCCTCCCCCTTCCCCCCTTGTCCCCCTCTGTCCCCCCTTCTCTCTCACTGTTTCCTATTCTCTGACTTCCGGTGTTGCAGGGAACGTGCCTTTGAAGTCTACTTTTAGCCAAAATGCTTTCCCAGTTGCCTTGGATGTATACACAAGTCTCTGCTAATTTTTTTGCTGTAAACTTCTCGACTCTATTCTTTTTACCTCCTATTTTTCTTCTGTATTTTCTTTACTCGAGTCAGTTTATTTTTATGATATTAAGATTATTTGAATAACGAATGACTTTAGGAGAAAAATAGTGATAACGTTAGTTGATGCAGTTTTAGAAAAAAAAATGGTTACAATGAATATATCCTGTATA
>NC_134816.1:20944189-20949189 GCF_046742065.1 Oratosquilla oratoria | reverse complement strand
GAAGGATCCGTTAGTAGAAAAACATTGTTAGGGAGTGAGCTTGTGACTGTGAAGGGGCCTAAGAACTTGGGTCTGAGTTTGTTAGTCCTGGTTGAGTCTTTGACCATGACAGTGTCACCAAGCGTTATGTCAAGTGGGATTGAGCGTTTGTGTTGTTTTGTCTTTGTCTTTTCCTGGGCTTCTTTCAAGTTTGCTCTAACTTGTTTGTAAATGGTTTGCATACCTCTTTTGATGCAGTGTGTGAGGTTATCTAGGTTGTATAAGGGTGGGGGTGGTTGGTTGAATATTTGGTAGGGTAGGCGTATTGGTTTGCCGAAAATGATCTCATGTGGGGACATCTTTGTTGCGGAATTTACTGTGCTATTGATACTGGCTTGTACCTGTGGTAGCCAATCTTCCCAACTGTCCATGAGGTCGTTGACCAAGGGTCTGAGAACCTCTAGGACCTTGCGATTTGTTCGCTCAGTCAGACCATTTCCCTGTGGGTGGTATGCAGTGGCAAATGTTTGGTCAATGTTGTAGAGGTGTGCTATTTCGCGCATCACCTCGTTTTTAAATTCTGATCCATTGTCAGATAACATTGTGTGTGGTATGTTGTATCTACAAAAGATATTGTTAACTAGGGCTTTGGCTACAGTCTCTGCTGTTTTGTCTTGGAGTGGTATTAAGATTGTGTATTTAGAGAAATATTCTACTGCTGTGAGTACATAGTTGGAACCTTGATGGCTCGTTGGCATTTTCAGTAGGTCAATGCCAAGTGTTTCCCATGGCTCAGCAGGGAGTGGGATGTCTTTAATGTTGATTTGTTTTGGGTCAGGGCCTCTGAATTGGTTACAAGTTACACAAGAATCTATGTGTGTGGTTATATCTCTTTTCATGTTAAGCCAGTAATATGTGTGCCTAGCAGTGTTTAGTGTCTTATCTCTGCCTGAGTGGCCTCCCATTGCACTGTCGTGCAATATGTGTAGGACCTTGGGGACTTGGGCTCTGGGGATAACAGTAACCTCTCTGGTGTTAGTGGTTCTCCTTATGACTCCGTCGACCAGTTTGAGTTCCTCTATAGGGACAGGTGGTCGGGACTGTAAGGGGGTTTGTGAAAGGAGATGTTGTTTTATTGGAGACCATATAGGGTCTCTTTCAGTTTCATCTCTGAGTTCTTGCATAGGTATGCATGTGGTTTGGGTTATGGGGGTGATGTAGGTTTGTCTGCTCAGGTAATCTGCCACTCTTTTAGCTTTCCCAGCTAAGTATACGATCTTGGGATCGTAATCAAGGAGAGTTGCTTTCCATCTAGCAACTCTCCCATATAAGTCTTTGGAGTTAAAAAGATAGACTAGGGGTTGGTGGTCTGTTAGTATGGTAATCTTGTAGCCTAAAATGAGGTATAAGTGTTTTAGTGCCCATATGATTGCAAGTCCTTCTTTGTGTGTAGTTGAGTAGTTACTTTCAGCTTTATTGAGGACTCTACTTGCGTAGGCTATGGGGTGCTCTTTGCCATTGTCATCCTTCTGTTGTAGGACTGCGCCTATTCCTTTAGAGGAGGCGTCTGTGTAAAGAAAGAATTCTTTCTTCATGTCAGGGAAGGCTAGTACAGGGGCTGTGGTCAGAGAGTGTTTCAGTGTGTCGAAACTTTGTTGTTCAGTTTCTGACCATTGAAATGGTTCGCCTTTCCTTGTGAATTTGGTTAGGGGGGAAGCTATGTGTGCAAAATTGTGAATGAAATGTCTGTAGTATGAGGCTAGCCCTATGAAACTTCGTGTTTCATTTGCGTTTCTGGGGGTTGGGAAATTGTTTATTGTATCTATTTTATCTGTGTTTGTATGAATCCCCTTTGCATCCACTTTATGGCCTAGGAAGGTGAGTTCCTTCATGAGGAATCTACATTTCCCTAATTGAATCTTTAACCCCGTATATTTGAGACGTTTGATGACAATCTCTAAAGTGTTAAGGTGGTCTCTTTCTGTGGGACTATATATAATGAGGTCGTCTAAATAGACGAATAATGAGACTCCTATCATGTCACTAAAAATGCGGGTCATCAACCTTTGTTGGGTTGAGGGGGCGTTTTTAAGGCCAAAGGACATACGTTCGAAATGAAAGTGTCCCTTATCAGTGGAGAATGCAGTTACGGGTTTAGATTCATCAGATAATTCCACTTGCCAGAAGGCAGACTTAAGGTCGATAGTGGAAAATACTGTATTCCCGTTGCCAATGCATTGTAGTACATCTTGCATGGCGGGGAGGGGGTGTGGGTCAGATTGAGTGAGGTGGTTGACTTTCCTAAAGTCCACAACAGGGCGTAAGGTTCCGTCTTTCTTAGGGACCAAAAAGAGGGGACTGTTCCATGGGGAGTCTGAATGGGAAATTACGCCTTGATGTATCATCTCTTGTACACTGCTATTGACTTGGGATTTCCTACTGTGAGGTATGCGGTAAGCGGGGGTGTATGAAGGGGGGGTGTTAGGGGGAATTTGGATGTGATGTTTGATTATATCACATTGGCCTAGTGGTTCACCTTCTAAGGCGACAGCTGATCTATTCCTCTGTAGGAGAGCTAATAGCTCGTTATGAATTTCTCCGTCAGCTGATGTTATGATTTGGTCTGGATTGATAGGGGTGAGGGGTTGTGTTGGTCTTACTGGGTTGATGTGTTGAGGGAGTGGTTCCTGGATAGGGGAATTATGGAGGTGGACTGCGCAAATGTTAGTATTCTTCCTGATTTTACGGTGTTGGTCTGAGAGGTTAGTTAACATGGCTAAGGCCGTTCTATTTTTCCTGGATTATGTCCCAAGAGTGTTCAATTGAGATGTTGGAACGTCTAGACGTTTCTGAGTCAATTATGGCGTCCTGATGTCCGATTGCTCCGGGTATGAATAGTGGGACAAGCCATGGAATGTCTAGGGGGAATGATGACTGTGTTAGACATCAATGCCTTTGAGGTGACATAAGGGGGTGGTCGGAAGGAATAGCTGTTAGTTGGAATTGGAGTATTTGAGGAAGGGAGACATGAGAGAGGTTGTGTGTCTGAGTCGGGTGTCTCAGTGACAGTTGGCTCATCATTCACATCTGAGTGAGGAGAATGGAGGAGAAATAAGGAAAGGGTGAGGTGAAGGCAGTTGTAAAGATGATGAAAGCAGGTAAGGCACCTGGTCTGGATGGATGTCATGCAGAATGTCTGAAAAAGGGAGGTTCAGTGATGGTGGACTGGTTGGTGAGATTATTTAATGTTTGCTGGAGAGAGGGTAGAGTACCGGAGGACTGGAGTAGTGCCTGTATAGTTCCTCTGTACAAGGGAAAAGGGGACAAGTGTGAATGTAGTAATTTCAGAGGGATTAGCCTGTTGAGTGTAGTAGGGAAGGCTTATGGGAGAATCTTAATTGAGAGGATTAGGAGAGGAAACAGAAGGAGTAATGTGGTGAGGAACAGTGTGGATTTAGGACGGGTAGAGGTTGTGTAGATCAGAATCTTTGTGGTAAGACAGATATGTGAGAAAGCTATAGGAAAGGGGAAGGATGTTTTTTGGGCTTTCATGGATCTGGAAAAGGCTTATGATAGGGTAGACAGAAAAGGCACTGTGGGAGGTTATGCAGATTTATGGGATAGGAGGAAAGCTTTTGGGAGCTGTCAAGAGTTTTTATGTGAAGTAGTAGAGCATGGTGTTAGGATTGGAAATGGAGAGAGTGAGTGGTTTGAAGTAAAGGTGGGACTTCGTCAAGGATGCGTTATGTCGCCCTGGCTGTTCAACTTATACATGGATGGGGTTGGTGCGAGAGGTGAATGCTAGGGTAGTGAGTCAGGGATTGGAGATGGTTAAAGAAAATGGAGAAAAGTGGGAGGTGAGCCAGCTGTTGTTTGCGGACGACACTGCGCTTGTGGCAGGGTCAGAGGAGGAATTGAGGAAGCTGGTGGCAGAGTTTGGGAGAGTATGTGATAGAAGAAAGCTAAAGATAAATGTGGGTAAAAGTAAGGTGATGAGATGTACAAGTGGGTGAAAGTGGCAGTAGACTGGAAGTGAACATTAAGGGAGAGCAACTGGAGGAAGTGGATAGTTTTAGATACTTGGGTGCAAGTGTAGCAGGAAAAGGTGGAGTGAAGGTGGAGGTAGAATGTAGATTGAGAGAAGCGAGTAAATGCCTTGGTGGTTTAAAGAGTGTAATGAGGAATAGACATTTGGGAATGGATGCGAAGAGGAGACTGTATGAAGGAGTGATTGTGCCAACAGCACTGTATGGGGCAGAAACGTGGAACATAAGAGAAGAAGAGAGAAGGAGTTTGAATGTGTTTGAGATGAGGTGTCTGAGAAGTATGGTGGGGGTTACTAGGCTAGATAGAGTGAGAAATGAGGAGGTGAGGAGGAGAACAGGGGTGAAAAAGGATTTGGGAGATAGGGTTGATGAAAGAATATTAGGATGGTTTGGACACATGGAAAGAATGAGTGAAGAAAGACTAGTAAAAGAGGTATGGATGGCAGTTGTGGTGGGTGTGAACTTGTGGGGACGTCCTTGGTTGTGGTGGATGGTTGGGGTGAAGGGGGCTTTGGGGAAGAGGGGAATGTCTGTTGAGGAAGGAAGGGAGAGGACGGAAGACAGAGGTGAGTGGAGAATGGTTGTATATGGATGATGTTGTGACTGCATGAGGAGGAATGGGCGGGGGGGTGGGGGGTGGGGTAGTATGTGTGAGTAAATTTTTGAC
Organism: Oratosquilla oratoria; assembly: GCF_046742065.1. Classification (NCBI taxonomy): domain Eukaryota; kingdom Metazoa; phylum Arthropoda; class Malacostraca; order Stomatopoda; family Squillidae; genus Oratosquilla; species Oratosquilla oratoria. The sequence goes on along the minus strand of NC_134816.1, from coordinate 20,944,497 downwards.
GCAGCCCGAACGGATTTCTCCCCGTCCTCTCCTTATATGCAAAGGGGGACGGAGAGGGGGGGTCGCCGATTAAATGAAGCGGCCTTGCTGTGGATGTACTGTGTCTTGCGACACTGCTTCTGACCCAGGGCGGTGGGCAGGGTGCAGGGATGACCCGTCATCCAGGAGGTGCTCAGATGAGAGGAAGGGTGGGAGGGGTGGGAGTGTATTTAGGGATGAAATGGGTGGGAGTGTTTTTATGCCTTTCCCTTTTTGGCTACCTCCCTTGGAAGGGGGAAAAAGCCTTGGTATATGTATGTATAATAGTT
>NC_134816.1:20939420-20943689 GCF_046742065.1 Oratosquilla oratoria | reverse complement strand
CTATGTCCTCAATGATTTTAATCCTATTATACCTTGTTGATCGAGACTCCATTCGTCAGCTATGTGGAAAGGTGTGAAACCTACTTGGAAGTTGTTGACTTCTATGTTTAAGTCTATGGTGTCGTGTAGAGAAATGGTGCTCCCTTCTAGTAGGAGTCCTTCCATATTGGAAAATTGAATTTGGGGTGGGTCATTTAATGCTTCATAGAGAACTCTTGGGATGATGTTCAGGTTTGTTCCTATATCAACCATCATGTCAACTGTGAGTTGATCTAAAGTCACTTTTAGGGTGACGTAGTTGTGTTGTGTGTGAGATATTCCTATGGTTCCAACACGTTCTCCCAATCGGTGTTGAGTTGTGCGTGTTGTGTGGGAGGGAGCTGTTTGTCGAGAGGTGGTGAACGGTTTGTTAGTTCTCTGGTGAGGTTGTGGTTGTGATTTCTGTAGGTAACACTCTTCGTTGGAGTGAGTTGTTGTTTTGTGTAGGCTGCAGTTTTTGTTTGGATGTGTTGGTTTGATATTGCACCTTGCATTGCGCATCCGTATGGGAGGTAGTACCATGAACTGAGCAAGGGATGGGGTGGTGTTGTACCTGCGGGTATTGTAGTTGCTGTGTTCGACACTGGGCATCGGTGTGGGAAATGGTTCCATGAACTGAGCAAGGGATAGGGTGGCGTGGTGCCTGTGTTTGTATTTGTTGTTTTTGTATGCAGTCTCTAGTGTTGTGACTGGGTGATGAATGGTAGGAGCACCACTTAGAAGGTTGTCCTTGATTGGTGGGAGGGGGCTGCTGTGACTGAAGGCTATTTAGTCTGGGGAGATAGTGGGGGGTGGATAAGGATACATTGCAAGCATTGGTGATGTCTAAGATATAGGTATAAGCTAGAGGGTTTCTAGTGTTTATTTCCCTTTTGGAGGCTTCCTTTAAACACTTTGGAGGGAGTTGGGAGAGATAGAAACCTATCTCAAAGAATGTTAGTAAGTTTTTTATGGTCATGACCTTTTGACCAAATTGGTCAGTGTGGATCCAAGGAGAGTTATTCTCCAGGTCCTCTCTGACTTCTTTAATTCCGTTTGCTACGAAATCCATAATGTTTGTAACGGAATGCGGTTGGACTCTAGTGTTATTGAGGAAAGTGAGAAGGAAAGTGATGTTGTTTGTTTGTTTGTTGTGAAAGACATTTAGAAGGTGGTGTTTATATTCTTGATATGTGATTCCACATGCAACTAAACTGTCTAGCATCCTTGCCTTTGAACGGCAAATGTCAGATGGGTCTATTTTCTGACGGCACAAATTTATTTTATCTGAGTCAGAGTAGTGTTTGTTTTTTGAGAAAAACAGGTCACATGCTGTCAAGAAGTCATTAATGGATAATCCACTATCTTGGGAAAAGGTTGGGATTTCTGTGAGGGGGGTAATGGTTTGATAGTTGTTAATTATTGTTGGTTGAGGTTGTGGGTAAGGATAATATTGTGGGTTTGGAGGAAGGTTAGGTGGTGGTTGGTGGTATGGTGTGGAGGTGGCTTGACCAGATGGGGTATGGGGAGAAGGAAAGGGGAAGTTTTGGTAGGCATGGGGAGCGTGATGGTGGGGTTGGTACTGTGGCTGAATGGGAGGGGGGTTATTGTGTGTTGGGATATGGGGGTTGGACTGATTATGGCTTATAGGAGGTGTAGTTTGCATATTTGGCTGGATGGGAGGAATGGGTGGTTGTAGTTGTGAGGGGTGAAAGGGGTCTATTTGAGAGGGTTGGTTAAAAAATGCTAAGATATCATTCTCATAAAGAGGGATTGTAGGGGTACCTGCCTTAGGGGCGTCGTGGTCGGGGGTAAGTGGGCGGTTATGGTCTAAAGACTTTGTGGTAATGTCAACCTGTGGATTTAATTGGTGAGGATCTGGATTGTCTTTGTCTATTTTTGAGTTGATTGATGGGTTTTCCTCTTGAGATTTAGAGAGGATGGTTTCTAGCGCTTTTTTTTAATTTGCTTCTCGTTCCTGTTGCCATGTTAGTAGTTAACTAGAGATGCATGTATTACTTAATAGTTAGGTGAGATGGGTGGTCTAGTTTAAAATAGTTAAATTAGAAATATTTGGTATACAGTAACTAAGGGGTAATATGTTATGCTTAGATAAGGGAGGGGGGGTATAGGGTGTCAACGGTTATACAGTATAATGGGATTACATATGTAAAATCATAAAAATATATATATACATAAATAATAATAAAATGTGGAAATAATATGATATAGTAAGGAGTTAATTATTGTGATATTATACTTATAATAGAATTAACTATGGTTGTCATAAGGTTATACAGTATAACGGGATTACATATGTAAAATCATATAAATATATATATACATATAATAATAATAAAATGTGGAAATAATATGATATAGTAAGGAGTTAATTATTGTGATATTATACTTATAATAGAATTAACTATGGTTGTCATAAAAAAAATTTTTACAGCAGTAAAATAGGTTACATTGATAAAAATGTATAAGTTCTATCTAAATATAAACGGGTAATACGTAGTGAAAGCAATTAAAGGTTATTGTATATATAAATGTATATAGTTTAAACAAGAATTACTTAACTGGAAGAATGCATATGAATGTGATATTATGTAATAGTCAAATCTAGTAAAATTTATTGCATATATAACTATATGTTGTTTTTAAAAATTAGGCAAAATATAATTAGTGTTGAAACATAATTATGAGAGCTACTGGTTAAATTATGAGAAAGGTATGATAATCAAAAGAAAAAGGTGTACATAAAGTATATATATATGGAGATAAACCAAATATTTATAATATTTATAAATGTGGAATTAATATATATTTTATATATAGAGATGGTATAGAGTAAGGTTTACGTGCGTTGGGCACGTGGGTATCTGAAGGTATAATGGTTACCTTGATACCGTGAGCTGAATCGAGTGGTATGCCAATGTCCGGCAGGGGGTGGTGTTGCTGACGTTGCAATTGGAGTAGTCGAAGGCAACGTTCGGTGAAAGAGGTTGGGTGGTTGATGTGGAAGGTGGGTATGCTGTCTGGGGGGATGAGGTGGCTGTTACGCGGGTCTGTGCGCAGCCGGTGTGAATCCTCTGGGGCGGATGAATTATGCTCGCATGTTATGGAAAGGGAGACAAAGCGAGTATCAGGGATGGTTTGAATGGGTAATGTATGGTTATTATTACGGAATATATTGGAATTAAGTGGAAGAAATTTATGTTATCTTGAGATTGTTGATTTTAGTAGTGTGGAATCGGTTGTGACGATTGCCCTGGATTGTGTAGTTTGAACTAAGTTCTTGTTCGTGGGGAGCGGTTCGTTCCGTGCGGGTGGTGTTCGTACTTGATTGTAGGTGGAGAAAATGGACGGGTTTGAAGGTACACCGTAGAAGGTACACCGTAGTCTCTTCGGAGAAAATGGGTTGCGGGATAAGCTGCCACCAGTGATGTAACGGGATGGGTGTAACGGTATCGTTACATGATCTCCATCGAGCGTTACTTGTAGACACAAGATGTAACGGGGTCGTTACATCATCTCAGAAAGGGGTTACTTGCACACACATTTTAAGTTTTGTTCTTTATTCTTCACACTTTAAGAGACTTAGCTACACTCTGTTACACAGTCTTAACACTAGGGCACGTCACAAGAACCGACTGGTCCGCTCTCTGGTGCATCTACTTTTTGTTCAACGGAAGTGCTGAATGGACAAGTTCTTGAGTTGCCTTTAATCGTGATCTTAACATTAATCTCTTGTTATTTTGTTGTCCCACATGGTTGGGGCAACTGCATTAATTACGTATTGATCTCTACTACCATACATGTTAATTATATATCCAGGGGAGGACCGTCAGTATACGTAATATCGTATGTCAGTACTGGGTGGCTACTAGATTGATCGCGTGTGTTCGTCTGTGTGTGTGTGTCGTTTGGTGGTTGACAGTGCTGTTCACACGAGCACTAAGTGTTGAGTCGGCAAGTTTGAGAGGAGTGCTTAGGTCGGCGTTTGATGCTTGACTGTCTGCGGACAGTGAGTGAGTGAGGAAGTGGGTTATATGACTGGGCGATACTACTCGTCATGTATATGAGGCGTATACAATGAGTGTGGAATGGAAAGGATAGAGGTAAAAAGACAAGCAGAAGAAAAAGTGTTAAGGAAAATGAGGACAGGGATATGTCTGGGGTTTGGAAAGAAGTAGGAAGACTGCTGTGGAAGAGGACAAGAAGTTGGAAGACTGCTGTGGAAGAAGA
>NC_134816.1:20931920-20934420 GCF_046742065.1 Oratosquilla oratoria | reverse complement strand
ACCCAACTTATTTTTTACATATATGTTCATTTAACATGTTTATAATATATACTTTCAGATCTATAAGATCCATATTACTGGTTGCATATATTTCTATATTTTCAGATGGCTTCAAGAGGCTGCCGGCAACCAACGTGATTTCTTCTGTTATATATGCGGCGAGTATATAATGAAGAGAGGCAAAAGATTCTCTTTGGAAATGTCGTTGAAGGTTTGTAAAGCCTACTAGAAGCACATTGGGATGCCAGTCAGGGACCAGGATAAGCTCTGGGCCCCTCACTACTGTTGTGAGCAATGTAAGAAGACGCTGGAAGGATGGCTGCGAAGTGAGAAAAGGTCACTGAAATTATCCAACCCACAGGGCTGGCTAGAGCCTATAGACCTCTGCACAAACTACTTTTTTTTTTTCTTTTGGCATGGTGGATGTTAGCAAACAGCGCAAAGGAAAGAATGCTGCTGCTGCTGCTGTGCATTACACGGATTTCCTGTCATTAATTGCTTCAAATCCTTACTGCTCCAAATATCCCGTGCCAGTGTCACCTGCTCCGGGTGAAGTCCAAGACAAGTATTCTGATGAAAAAGAGGAGATGGATGCTGAGGACTTGGCTTACCTACCTGTGGTACCAGAGGAAGTTCATCACTTCCCAAATCAAAAAGAAGTAAATGACTTGGTCAAGGATATGGGTCTAACCAAGTCCAGTGCAGAGAAGTCAGAGAAGTCGGCATGAACCTTTCTCAGGATTTTACACTCTTATGGATGGCCTCTGCTTCTGTCATGAAGTGCCTGGACTGTTTCACGTTATTGGGGTGCTGTTTGTGCCCAAGGAGTGGCGACATTCCATAGACAGCTCAACCACAATCTTGAAGGCCGTCCTCCTCTACAATAGAAAAAAAGTTTCCGGAGCTGCCTCTCACCCGTTAAGTCTGCACGAAGGAAGACTACTACCGTGTAAAAGTCCTCCTGGAAGCTCTGGAATACAACCGGTATAGTTGGGAAACCATTGGAGACTTTAAGATGGTTGTTTTCTTGCTTGGTCTTCAGGGAGGCTTGATCAAATTCCAATGCTTTCTCTGCCTTTGGGACAGCAGAGCCACCTCTGACCACTACAACAGGAAGAACTGGGAGCAGCGAAGATAATTTGTAGTTGGGACCCGGAACGTCATGTGGGAGTCACTGGATGATCCTAGGATTGTGATCATGCCGCACTGCACATTAAGCTGGTTGATGAAGCAGTTCATGAAGGCTCTCAGTAAGAAATCAGCCGCTTTTAAGTAACTTCTTGAGTTCTTTCCCAAATTATTTGAGGCCAAAGTCAAAGGTGAGATTTGCGCTGGACCTCAGATAAAAAAGGTGCTTCAGCATGGAATTGTTTCATATTAGTTGTCAAGGGCTTCCAGAGTGACCACATAGCTGAAAACTATCAGAACCTGGTGCAGGCTCTGGTAATGGCTTTTGGTGCCATGGGATATAGAATGTCCCTTAAACTTCATATCCTGGACGTTCACCTGGACGAATTCAAGGACAATATGGGCGCCTATTCAGAAGAACATAGCCAGCGATTCCACCAAGATGGGAAGGAGATAGAACGGAGGTACCAGGGCCACTACAATGAGAAAATTAAGGGGGGACTATATCTGGGGTCTGGTGCGGGAGTGTGACCTGGACTACAACTGCAAATCCAGAAATCCAATAATTTCTGACGTATTTAAGTTGCTTAATAACTGTCATTTGCTTTTACTTGTTTGTTTTTGATAAGGTTGTGTTATGAAATATATATATACTATGTTGATTTGATTATATGAACTGATAAATTAAAAAAAAATCTTGAAAAACACGATTTTTTTTGAATATCAAAGTCCTGATCACAAACCCAAACTTCTGATTAAATGATAAAAATTCTTATAATAATGGGATATAATAAACCAGGAAATGACAGAACCGGGGAACAAAAAATGTGTTACACGCCTACCACACCTAAAGCCGGATGACACCTGACATCCGATTTGGCTAAACACGTTAGTAGGTTCGGTTGAAATCATCATCAACCTCGTACTTTGCAACTCTAACTAAAACAGCTCCATTCAAAAACAAAGAATTAGTACTCTAAACAATCGTTTGACGATCATCATTGAGCCATGAACTATCATCGTTAATCGATAACTGCACCGAGCAAAACGTACCTTAAATCTTACTTCCGGCAGCCGTCGACAGCGGCTCCATCTTGGTCTGGGCGCCATAGTGTCCGCAGGATCCACATCATTGCTTGTAACACCACTCGAAACGGTCGCTCACTATGGCCATCCATGGCAGGGCTAAGTTGATAAAAAAAAAAAAAAAAAAAAAAAATATCAGAAAAAAATAAATCCTTCAACCAAAAAAAGAACCAAACAATACTTTCGGCAAAGAAAAGGGTACAAAAATGTCTGATGTTAACCACAACATCCCAAAGACTCTCCTTCAGTACGAAAGGAATTGGAAAAAGAAAAGGAAAGATATGTC
>NC_134816.1:20909420-20919420 GCF_046742065.1 Oratosquilla oratoria | reverse complement strand
GAACGGTATTGTTTTTACAATAATATTACTTTATTCAGCCATGTCATGTCACAGATATTGACTTTTTTTCTACGAGGAGGTTGTACATGTTAGCCATTGTTGTCTAGGGATATTGTAGTTGTTGTTTTAGTCCAGTTTTAATGGTCCACTGCAGGGCCGAGTCATCCCTCTGAAGGACGATAGGGCCTCTGTAACTCACCACGGTGGCTTAATTCGGCTTGGTAAGGTTGTAGATATGGTGAGAAGTGCATGTAAAGTTGTCGTTGGTGTGTTGGAATGACTGTGGTTGTGAATGAAGCCAGGAATCAGTGTAATCCGCTCGATTATACTAATGAGGAGCTGGCATGCGACAATGGTTTACCTCACCTCTGATGCCCACCGTTGAAGAAAGGGGTAGGGGAGCCGTGACAGTGCATTGCACTCACCGGGGATCGAACCGGACCTTCCGCGTTCCGAGGCAAGAACGTTACCCACTGCTCCACGCGAGTTCGTGTCTTCGGGGGTTAGGATTGTTTACATATAATGACGTCATATATTGACTTTTGGACTTCGAACCGCCTATCTATGGTTTCTCATCTCCAGATATTCGCGCCCTAACTCGCTTGGCTATCACATTCCTCATTCTTATTGCAGAAGTATTCGCCATTTCATTTTCTCAATGAAATAATTCATCTCCGCCTCACCAGCTCTCCTTTGTAATGTTCTTTGTTTCTGATAGTGCTACCATTTTTATGATGACTCGTTTTTAATTTCAGACTCTTTTGAATCAATGTATCAATTTAGAAAACTTATTCTTCCACCTTGTTTAAGAAAAATTTACTTTTGTTGGGTTCCATTGTTATGTTGATATTCTTGGTAATGACAAAGGGAATTCATTATCAAGAGGCAATGTTCTTTCTCTCTCTCTCTCTCTCTTTCTTTGTCCCTCTTTCTCTCCCTTTCTCTTTCTCTCTCTCTCTCTCTCTCTCTCTCTCTCTCTCTCTCTCTCTCTTTGTCCCCCTTTCTCTCTCTCTCTCTCTCTTAAAAGCGGGCCCCGCACGATCAATATATTGCACAATATTCCATATTGTACAATATACGATGTATATATTGTACAATAACGGTGTAGGTATGGGCCTTGATGGTTGGGAGAGAAGATAATGATTTCTGGAACCCCCTCATTAGTCACAATACAAATGGCGGACGGTGTCATCCCAATGGTCAATGACACGGAATATTGCGCAATAAATTGGTCGTGTAGGACTCGATTATCACATCAGCCTTATACCCTAAACCACTCTCGACTCTTGGTCTAATATCTTCACTTTCAAAACTAGCACAGCTTATCTTCAACTGCTTTCTAATCTACAACATATTTACTTTGAAATCCTTTTGTACTTTTATGGTTGTCCTTTTGTGATCAATCAAACTTTCAAAGAAACTATCACAAATAAGAAATAATAGTAACTTCACTACGCCTAAACCCCATGAGTTTCTATAATCATTGCTACAATGTAGTTCTTCCACGACTGTGAAATATATTTTCATTGACTGCCCAGTTACACTGTCGCATCACACACTAACCTTCACCTTTCAGTAACGCTAACGAGGCCATCAAACTAAGAGACTTTTTTTGTAGTTTTCGACTCGTAGTGATGGATTTGAAATGGATAAATTTAGATTTAAGAAGGAAATGGACAAGAACTGGTTTATCAATAAGATAGTTAACGAATGGAATAGACTCAGTAATCATGTTGTGAGCGCTGAAATTATTGGTTGTTTTAATAAAAGGTTAGATAACTTTATGACGATAGATGGTAATGGACATGGAACATCCTAGTATAAGCCTTATGGTCTCTTGCAGTCCCCTTTCTTATATTCTTATGTTAAATATATTCTACTTATTGTTTGGTAACTAGGCTAAAAGGGGATTAGGTGGACCAAGGGTGATATTCTCTAGATATGGTCTTTTAGTAATCTAGATAGGGCTGTCGCTGTGAAGAAGGAGGGTTACCTAGAAAAGATAAACTAGAAACAATAAAAAAATCCAATAACAAGACCACTAAAGCATAGTTAACCCATTAAAAACTCCGATGACAAGATGTCTTGTCATTTGGTCAAATAAAACAAAAAAATCATAATAAAACAACAAAATGTTTGATGATTCAAACAGCACCAGAAAAATATGACGTCGTCAGTCCTCCTCGAGGAGGACTGATGACGTCATATTTTTCTGGTGCTGTTTGATCATCAAACATTTTTTTGTTTTATTATGTTTTTTTTTTTTATTTTTCCAAATGACAAGACATCGTGTCATCGGAGTTGAATGGGTTAACGGTGTTCCGAAGACAGGCTGCGGGAAAGACGGTTTTCTCTACGACGTACGCCGTTTCACTTTAGGTCGTAGATTTACGATACGGGTAGATTTACGAGGTCGTAAACGCGTCTTGCGCGTCGTAAGTCCACAACCAAAATTTCCAACGATTCCGATGCGAGACCCGATATTGATCTAAACCTCCAATTCCGATACGAGTTCCGATATTGCTCTAAATTTCCGATTCCGATAAACGTTCAATAAAAGTACTTTGTTTATAAAACATTTGCTTCACAAAACAGTTACAGGGCCTGAGAATAACCATGAATAACCATATCATCACAATTATTGGAATCGGGATCGTATTGGAATCGGGATCGTATCGGAATCGGAAATTTAGATTAGTATCGGTACTCGCATCGGAATCGTTTTTTTTTTTATACAGTACACAAAGAAACCTTGTGCTGGATTTAGTCTTTGTGTATGGATATATCTATGTACCTGAAAACATAACGAATTAATTATGAACGTAATTATGTATATCAAGAGACATTGAATTTCTAGGTAGATATTGATCCCACAGAGCTGGTAAATGAGAACTTTGAGGGGAGCAACAGAGAGTACGGATAGGAAAAGTTTAAGGAGATCATGTAAATATTAAGTTTCCAATCATAAATGAAGGATACGTGTCTCTGGTCCGTAGGGGTGTCACTGCATTCAATACCCAATACGTGGTCAGTCACCATTATGGATTATATATATATATATATATATATATATAATATATATATATATATATATATATATATATATATATATATATATATATGTATATATATATATATATATATATATATATATATATATATATATATATATATATATATATATATATATACATATTTTTTGTGGCTTCAGTATCAGGGAGATACAGGGCTATAGCCCTCCACCAAATATTTTTCATATGCTCATATTCCTTTATATTTGAGTTTCGAGTCATAAACATTTATCACGGGTAAGTATACCATAAGTCACGGAAAATTGTATTATTATTTATTCCACCGTCCATCACCAGATTATGAGTTTTCAAACAAATGAGTTTATTGTGTTGAGGTGTGTTATCATATGACTAGTCTCCGAACCCCCCTAAAAAAAAAAAAAAAAAAAAAAAAAAAATTGGGTCACTAAGTAATGCAGTACCACAGTGATGTAGATTGCTCATGTGTCATAAGAACAGCCATTTGAACATTCGAATATCTGAGCGGAGAGGAGCGTTGACATAAGTATACCAACCCATGTCAAAAGGGAGCTAATGAAATGGAGTGTCAGTATTTTTTTTTTCTTTTTTTTTTGCGTTCTTCTCCTTGCGCGTGTGTTGGAGGCGAGGGCACCAAAGCGGAGACTACCAAACTGATAAGGATGGCCGGCGTGCCAAAGAATGGGCACAGTGCCAGGATGCGTCAGGATAGCAAAGCGTGCCAGGTCGACAGGGATAGCTGGGGTGCCAAGGGGGTACGGGGAGAGGGGGGGAGGGGAGGGGGTGAAGGCAGTGCCGAAAAAAGACTGAGCGCCAACACCACGACTCGAGGTGCCAAGAAGTATCTTCGGTGCCAGAATTGGGGGTGCCAAAACATCTTGTTCGGTGCCAAGCCCCGCTATCGTGAAGCGATCCAAATCCTGCATCAGGGTGTGGTCAGACCTACAGGGTGGTTGTGGTGGTGGAGGGGGGAGGAAGATTAGCGAAATAGCTCCATGAAAAAGAAAAAATATATATAGATGAATTGAAATAGAAGAATGGGAATGTGAAAAAGTGGATACAGTCTCAAAACGACGACAAAGCATTAGGGGACAGAAAAAGAGCGAAAGTTTGGGAATAAATTTTTTTTTTATAAAAAAGAGAGAAAATAGATATAAGTAACAGATGAAAAAGAGAGGAATGGCATCTGAGGTTGGACCAGATGAGAAAAAGTTATGTGGCAAAGGGCAAGACAGAAAAATAAATCGAACAAAGGGAACCGAAAAAAAAAGACCGGAGTGACAAATTACTAATGGCGGTTGGGGCAATATGTAGGAGCCTAAGAAATAGAAATATCACAAAGGGATGGGAATTGTTTTGTAATTCGTTGCCAATAACCGGCGTTTCTATCCTCAGAGACAACATTACGCCCGAGTTACACACAAGAGATGTAGGGAAGGTAATGAAAAGGAAGTGGAGTAGAAATTAAAAAGTGTAAAAAAAAAGTTTTTGTTTACAGGGAGATTATTCTCCAATGATAAAAGAATACTTTATGACTCCGCTCCATAAGAGTGCTCTTGAAGTACTGATGGCGTAAATTTTATGAACAGGGAGATGAGGGTTGGGTTTGGGACCAACCCCTTTGAGGAGGAAAAAAAAAAAAAAAAAAAAAAGAGGTAAAATTTAACACAAAAAAAGACGGTACTGCGTAGTAGATTTAGAAAGACAGAAGTTGTATGGAGACCTAGCGTGGGTGGTGAGAAGATTACGTCACAAAGAATTCAGCTATGACCAAGGTACTCTATCATATATTTCAAAATTTCTAAGCAATAGAACCTTTAACACATATGACATCTAGTTCAAATAAAGTGGGAGTGAAGTTAAGGGTTGATCAAAGAAAACGAGGAATAGGATGACTGATATACAAGTTAAACAAAAGATAGATAATGTGTACTTAGGTTTCAGTCCCCTTTAAATGGTGTTTGAACCTAAACAAAGGATCTACCTTGACTCTTCGTGGGAGTTGAAGATATAAAGTAATTGATATAGGTTGGGTCTATCGTCTTTGTGTTGGGTAGCCAGGGTAGGTGATATTTGTAGCGAGCGCAGCCTTTTGTGGCAGGATTTTTTAAAGCCACCCCTTCATTTGACAGAAAAACAAACACACACACACACACACACACACACACACACACACACACACACACACACACACACACACACACACACACACACACACACACACACACACACACACACACACACACACACACACACACACACACACACAAACACACACACACACACACACACTTAAACTTAATAATAGTTTAGATAAAATGAGATATGAAGACGGGACACCACGAGCATAGCTCCCCTTCCCTTAAAATACAACTAGGTAAATATAACTAGGTAAATACACACACACACACACACACACACACACACACACACACACACACACACACACACACACACACACACACACACACACACACACACACACACACACACACACACACAAACACACACACAAACACACAAACACACACACAAACACACACACGCACACACAATAATTTAAGAACAAAATTGATCTTGCGAGATACTAAAACGGGTCAGCACGAGTATAGTTCCCTTTCCCGTAAAAGAGAACTAGGTAAATACAACTAGGTAAATACAGAGTGGAAGGATTTGTGGAGCAAAATTTGGGCTCCGTAAACACCTCCGCTGGCACCAGTGACAAAGACCTCAGCAGCATCACCCAACTTCAATCATTCATCTCACCTCACCGGAGCACTGTCGTCGTTGATCACCGACGGACCGCCCTAAGCAAGTAAGCATATATATGTATACACACGCACACATACACACACACACATACACACACACATACACACACACACACACACACACACACACACACACACACACACACACACACACACACACACACACACACACACACACACACATACACACACACACACACACACACCTCTCATGGCGCTGTGGTTAGAGCTCTGGCCTGCCACTACGGAGGTCCGGGTTCGACCCTCGCCCGGGGCTGAAATAATATCAGTATCGCAGCGCTGAGGGGTGTTACTACTCCAACTCTCGTGGGCGGGAGTTGGGGGTGTGTGTGTGTGCAAGGTCATAGCATTACCCATAGATCGGACCTACGAGCTCTGAGCTCTCTTCCAGGAGGGAAATAGCTGTCGATCACGAGTCCAACACGTGATCCAAAGACCAAGTGAATACAAGTGAATACACACACACACACACATATATATATATATATATATATATATATATATATATATGTGTGTGTGTGTGTGTGTGTATATATATATATACATATTGTATTTATCAATCTATTTTGTAAATAATATTCTTTTTCAGAAATGTTCATGTATCATTTACATTTTGTTATTATAGATAATCCATAGTGACCACATATGCAATATTATGTATTACCAAAGGCTTTTGCCAAAATTAATGTATGCGCAAATGTTGCTACCGGTTTTTCTAGTTGCTACCGGTTTTTCTAGATAAAAACTTCTTGAAAAGGGAAACAATATAACCAAACATTTTTGTCCTTTACCTAACCTGTGACCAGCAACCGCTGATAACATATTCATCACAGGGTTCTGTTACGTGGAATGAATAAAGTCTAAGGGCGTTAACACATTTGGCTATTTTTCCTCCAGACTCCAATTAATCAGCGGTATTGCCCACTTCCAGCACTTTTTCCACCGTAAAATTACCATGGCAAATTATGTTGCTTTCTCAACAATTTACAAAGAATGTCATTTGATATGATGGAGGACATTTTCTTCTTCCTCCAGCATAGCAGAATCCTTCCCAAAAGCTACGTGTTGCAAGACTACCCAAAGTCGGAGGAAGAAGAACACAGTGTAATAGAGCCTTACGAGGATACAAAGTCACGTTGATGACTGTGTAATATGCAACAGTCTAGATGGAGATAGGCTTAGAGTAGTGAATAAAGGAGGAAAGTGTATAGTGAACATAAAGTCGGGTTCCTTATATAGTGATTCTTTCTCGGCGGGTCAGACGACAGACTTATTTTTTGACTGTTGTCAGAAAATGATATGAAGGTAAGACGAAAGGTTGGGAAAATAATGTTACGGAAAAATATAAGTTGACGGAAAAATACCAGGTAATTGGAAAGAAAGAAAGGAAGATAAGAGCAAATGTTTGTTTATTGTAAATATCTAATGGGAAAGAATATAACATAAAGAAATCGGTAGAAGATGAAAATTTAAGGCCGTGGGTTGGGGAATAGAATAAGTCTTTTGCTATGTTTAGAACAACGTTTTTCTTTTATTTTCTCTTCTCTCCTTTATTCCAACCATGTTTTACCTGTAGACATCTCCCCCTTTAGAAAAAAAAAGAGGTGCGAGCAAAATGAATTGCAGCTATTGCTCCAACAGATGTACACATTCATAAGTCATAAGGTTTGTGTTGTTGGGCAGTTCAACTTGTCCGTATATGAAAAGAGAAATATAAGATAACAAATAGAATTCCCATGAACCTCTTGGAACCTTTCCATTGGCTCTTCAAGAAATACTGATGTAGTGTTAGATACCATAGAGGACAAGGAAAAATCACTAGGTCGCTATGTAAGGCAAAAAAAAACAAAAAAAAACGGAGAATCCTGAAGAAAGAATGAAGAATGAAGATCGGAGAATGAATAGAAAATACATAGTGAAAAGAAGTTGTAGAGATTGATGTATGAAGTTATAGGGAAATACTTAATTGAAAGAAGAAAATAGGTAGAAGGAAGAGAATGAACAAAGGAAATAAAAACAAGAAAAATAATGAGGAGAGAAGGGATCACAACAGGATAGGAAGAAGAAATGAGTCAAGGCAGATTCTTAGAAGATATCTGGGGAGAGCGAAGGACAGATTCTGAGAAAATATTGTGAGTTGAGCAAAACAAACCTAGGATATAAATCAAAGAAGGGATTGTGCAGAGCAAAAGAAGGATAAGGAATTGAATAAGATAGCTCAGGAAATATTTGCATTATAGAGGCAATTTTACACAGAGCAAAAGATGTGAAGTTAGATTTGGGGCCGAGACAGAAGTAAACGAGGTTAGGTTAATTATATCAGTGAAGGAGCAACGAGGGAAATGAGTGATGAATTTGGTGCCGTGAGGGAAGATTCTTGACATGAAAGAGGAATGAGAGAGAGAGTAGAGTTTTAATGAGAAGTGAGGCGACATAACCAGTGAGTAGGTTGGAACTGGATATCGCCTTTAGTGGGCCGGAGTTTGGCGTCATCTTTAATGGAGCACAGGTTGACAGGATCCTGAAGCAATCTAGGGTGGAATGACGTACCAGTGTAACAAGCAAACACCCTTAACTGGTGTGAAAGGGTGCGTCATCCTAAATACAGAACATCCTTTTTCAGTGTCGTCAGGATGAGAGAGGTCAACACCTTTTTAGGAAGTAATATTGAGTGAATATCTTTCATCCTTTTAAAGGGTGTATCATCCTATATACAAAACACCCTTTTTCAGTGTCGTCAGGATGAGAGATGCCAACACCTTTTTGGGAAGTAATATTGAGTGAATATCTTTCATCCTTTTATAGGGTGTATCATCCTATATACAAAACACCCTTTTCCAGTGTCGTCAGGATGAGAAAGGTCAACATCCTTTTGGTAACTAATAACGAGTATCTTTCATCCTTTTAAAGGATGTATCATCCTATATACTAAACACCCTTTTTCATTTTCGTCAGGGTAAGGGAGGTCAGCACCTTTTTAGGAAGTAATATTGAGTGAATATATTTCATCCGTTGAGAGCTTCTCTTGATTGAATGAGACCGTCTGATAGCAAAGAGGATGAATGTAAAAAACAATGTTTCTCTTAATCAAGTTAACTGCGATAGATGTTAACTTAACTTTGATAGCAACTGAATTGAATCATCGTGCGGGAGTTTTGATGGAGCCGACTGAAGCTGCACCTAAATGAAAGTGAGTCGTATTTGAATTTGAGCAAATCAGATTGGAGAAAACTAATTAAACGAACAAATTGGCAGGGTACACATTTTTACTATCCAATTTAAAACCACATAACTATTTAACTTCAAATTTGGAGTCAGGGTACCTAGGAACTGAAGAAAAATGCATTCTCCATCATTAAATTTGTTTGTGATATAATAGAATCGAGTAATACTCCCCACCCCACAATAACTAGTCAGCTATATTCTACTATGCAGCCAGAAAAAGTCTTAGGGACAATCCCGCCCTGTGTGGATTTTAAGAAGAACACATCATACCAAAACGTTTTGTTCTTTTAGTGTCTTATCTTTGGGAACACTATCGCGCTGAAGAGGAATCATAAAGGTGATAAGGAGGAAATTTATGGATTAATAGCAAAAGCCAAATGCATTGAACTTTCTTTTTCGTTTGTTGACCTGGAGATTAGTCTTCATTTATAGAAAATACTGCATGACTGATTCGTAGGACTGTCATTCCCTTATACACGAAAATCTGATATACAGAGATTCGATGACATGAAAAGGAAGAATTGAAGACAATTTCTTCTATACAAAAGGTATATGCTTCGATGGTATCAATACAGAGAGATTTAAAAAAGACAATAAGAAAAAGAAAACGACAATACGAAATGAACATCGCTGATAAATCCAAAGAGAATCCCAAAGAATTCTATAGTTACATTAGAAATAAAAAGGTTGTTAGGAATCACATTGGTCCACTATTATCTGCTGACGGTCAACTTGAATATTCAAATGAAGGAATGTGTAATATCTTAAACAATTATTTTAGCTCGGTATTCGTAAACGAAACACCTCAAAGTGAATTCCAAACTGAAACCTGTGAAAAGTCTAGGGTAAACTTACTCACTACGGTAAATATAACAAAAGAAAAAATTAAAAGGTGTATAGACAAACTCAAAGTTAATAAAACACCAGGGCCTG